>NC_091758.1:43105855-43405855 GCF_043380555.1 Nothobranchius furzeri | reverse complement strand
CCTTAGTATGATATTATTTATACATTTTTAGGACACATACTGTAGTATGATATTATTTATACATTTTTAGGACACATACTATAGTATGAAATTATTTTTACATTTTTTAGGACACATACTAAAGTATGATATTATTTATACATTTTTAGGACACATACTATAGTATGATATTATTTATACATTTTTAGGACACATACCTTAGTATGATATTATTTATACATTTTTAGGACACATACTGTAGTATGATATTATTTATACATTTTTAGGACACATACTATAGTAGGATATAATTTATACATTTTTAGGACACATACTATAGTATGATATTATTTTTACATTTTTTGGACACATACTAAAGTATGATATTATTTATACATTTTTAGGACACATACTATAGTATGATATTATTTGTTCATTTTTAGGACACATACCTTAGTATGATATTATTTATACATTTTTAGGACACATACATTAGTATTATATTATTTATACATTTTTAGGACAAATACTATAGTATGCAATTATTTTTGCATTTTTTAGGACACATACTAAAGTATGATATTATTTATACATTTTTAGGACACATACTATAGTATGATATTATTTATACATTTTTAGGACACATACCTTAGAATGATATTATTTGTACATTTTTAGGACACATACTGTAGTATGATATTATTTATACATTTTTAGGACACATACTACATTAGGATATAATTTATACATTTTTAGGACACATACTAGTATGATATTATTTTTACATTTTTTGGACACATACTAAAGTATGATATTATTTATACATTTTTAGGACACATACTATAGTATGATATTATTTGTACTTTTTAGGACACGTACCTTAGTATGATATTATTTATACATTTTTAGGACACATACCTTAGTATTATATTATTTATACATTTTTAGGACAAATACTATAGTATGCAATTATTTTTGCATTTTTAGGACACATATTAAAGTATGATATTATTTATACATTTTTAGGACACATTCTACAGTATGATATTATTTATACATTTTTAGGACACATACCTTAGTATGATATTATTTATACATTTTTAGGACACATACTATAGTATGATATTATTTATACATTTTTAGGACACATACTATAGTATGAAATTATTTTTACATTTTTTAGGACACATACTATAGTATGATATAATTTATACATTTTTAGGACACATACTGTAGTATGATATTATTTTTACATTTTTTAGGACACATACATTAGTATGATATTATTTATACATTTTTAGGACACATACCTTAGTATTATATTATTTATACATTTTAGGACACAACCCTTAGTATGATATTATTTATACATTTTTAGGACACATACCTTAGTATTATATTATTTATACATTTTTAGGACAAATACTATAGTATGCAATTATTTTTACATTTTTTAGGACACATACTATAGTATGATGTTATTTATACGTTTTTAGGACACATACTATAGTATGATATTATTTTTACATTTTTAGGACACATACCTTAGTATGATATTATTTATACATTTTTAGGACACATACTATAGTATGCAATTATTTTTACATTTTTAGGACACATACTATAGTATGATATTATTTATACATTTTTAGGACACATACCTTAGTATGATATTATTTATACATTTTTAGGACACATACTATAGTATGATATTATTTATACATTTTTAGGACACATACTATAGTATGATATTATTTGTACATTTTTTGGACACATACTAAAGTATGATATTATTTTTACATTTTTTGGACACATACTAAAGTATGATATTATTTATACATTTTTAGGACACATACTATAGTATGATATTATTTGTTCATTTTTAGGACACATACCTTAGTATGATATTATTTATACATTTTTAGGACACATACATTAGTATTATATTATTTATACATTTTTAGGACAAATACTATAGTATGCAATTATTTTTGCATTTTTTAGGACACATACTAAAGTATGATATTATTTATACATTTTTAGGACACATGCTACAGTATGATATTATTTATACATTTTCAGGACACATACCTTAGTATGATATTATTTATACATTTTTAGGACACATACTATAGTATGATATTATTTATACATTTTTAGGACACATACCTTAGTATGATATTATTTATACATTTTTAGGACACATACTGTAGTATGATATTATTTATACATTTTTAGGACACATACTATAGTATGATATAATTTATACATTTTTAGGACACATACTATAGTATGATATTATTTTTACATTTTTTTGGACACATACTAAAGTATGATATTATTTATACATTTTTAGGACACATAATATAGTATGATATTATTTTTACGTTTTTAGGACACATACCTTAGTATGATATTATTTATACATTTTTAGGACACATACCTTAGTATGATATTATTTATACTTTTTTAGGACACATATTGTAGTATGATATTATTTATAAATTTTTAGGACACATACTATAGTATGCAATTATTTTTACATTTTTAGGACACATACTATAGTATAAAATAATTTATACATTTTTAGGACACATACTATAGCATGATATTATTTTTACATTTTTTGGACACATACTAAAGTATGATTTTATTTATACATTTTTAGGACACATAATTTAGTATGATATTATTTATAATTTTTAAGACACATACCTTAGTATGATATTATTTATACATTTTTAGGACACATACCTTAGTATAATATTATTTATACATTTTTAGGACAAATACTATAGAATGCAATTATTTTTACATTTTTAGGACACATACTATAGTATGATATTATTTATACATTTTTAGGACACATACTATAGTATGATATTATTTGTACATTTTTTGGACACATACTAAAGTATGATATTATTTATACATTTTTAGGACACATACTATAGTATGATATTATTTATACATTTTTAGGACACATACCTTAGTATGATATTATTTATACATTTTTAGGACACATACTTTAGTATGATATTATTTATACATTTTTAGGACACATTGTATAGTATGCAATTATTTTTACATTTTTTAGGACACATACTACAGTATGATATTATTTATACATTTTTAGGACACATACTATAGTATGATATTATTTTTACATTTTTTGGACACATACTAAAGTATGATATTATTTATACATTTTTAGGACACATACTATAGTATGCAATTATTTTTACATTTTTAGGACACATACTATAGTATGATATTATTTATACATTTTTAGGACACATACCTTAGTATGATATTATTTATACATTTTTAGGACACATACCTTAGTATTATATTATTTATACATTTTTAGGAAACATACCTTAGTATGAAATTATTTTCACATTTTTTAGGACACATACTATAGTATGATATAATTTATACATTTTTAGGACACATACTATAGTATGATATTATTTTTACATTTTTTAGGACACATACATTAGTATGATATTATTTATACATTTTTAGGACACATACCTTAGTATTATATTATTTATACATTTTTAGGACACAACCCTTAGTATGATATTATTTATACATTTTTAGGACACATACCTTAGTATTATATTATTTATACATTTTTAGGACAAATACTATAGTATGCAATTATTTTTACATTTTTTAGGACACATACTATAGTATGATGTTATTTATGCGTTTTTAGGACACATACTATAGTATGATATTATTTTTACATTTTTAGGACACATACCTTAGTATGATATTATTTATACATTTTTAGGACACATACTATAGTATGCAATTATTTTTACATTTTTAGGACACATACTATAGTATGATATTATTTATACATTTTTAGGACACATACCTTAGTATGATATTATTTATACATTTTTAGGACACATACCTTAGTATGATATTATTTATACATTTTTAGGAAACATACCTTAGTATGATATTATTTATACATTTTTAGGACAAATACTATAGTATGCAATTATTTTTACATTTTTTAGGACACATACTATAGTTTGATATTATTTATACGTTTTTAGGACACATACTATAGTATGATATTATTTATACATTTTTAGGACACATACCTTAGTATGATATTATTTATACATTTTTAGGACACATACTATAGTATGCAATTATTTTTACATTTTTAGGACACATACTATAGTATGATATTATTTATACATTTTTAGGACACATACCTTAGTATGATATTATTTATACATTTTTAGGACACATACTGTAGTATGATATTATTTATACATTTTTAGGACACATACTACAGTAGGATATAATTTATACATTTTTAGGACACATACTAGTATGATATTATTTTTACATTTTTTGGACACATACTAAAGTATGATATTATTTATACATTTTTAGGACACATACTATAGTATGATATTATTTGTACTTTTTAGGACACGTACCTTAGTATGATATTATTTATACATTTTTAGGACACATACCTTAGTATTATATTATTTGTACATTTTTAGGACAAATACTATAGTATGCAATTATTTTTGCATTTTTTAGGACACATATTAAAGTATGATATTATTTATACATTTTTAGGACACATTCTACAGTATGATATTATTTATACATTTTTAGGACACATACCTTAGTATGATATTATTTATACATTTTTAGGACACATACTATAGTATGATATTATTTATACATTTTTAGGACACATACTATAGTATGAAATTATTTTTACATTTTTTAGGACACATACTATAGTATGATATAATTTATACATTTTTAGGACACATACTGTAGTATGATATTATTTTTACATTTTTTAGGACACATACATTAGTAAGATATTATTTATACATTTTTAGGACACATACCTTAGTATTATATTATTTATACATTTTAGGACACAACCCTTAGTATGATATTATTTATACATTTTTAGGACACATACCTTAGTATTATATTATTTATACATTTTTAGGACAAATACTATAGTATGCAATTATTTTTACATTTTTTAGGACACATACTATAGTATGATGTTATTTATACGTTTTTAGGACACATACTATAGTATGATATTATTTTTACATTTTTAGGACACATACCTTAGTATGATATTATTTATACATTTTTAGGACACATACTATAGTATGCAATTATTTTTACATTTTTAGGACACATACTATAGTATGATATTATTTATACATTTTTAGGACACATACCTTAGTATGATATTATTTATACATTTTTAGGACACATACTATAGTATGATATTATTTATACATTTTTAGGACACATACTATAGTATGATATTATTTGTACATTTTTTGGACACATACTAAAGTATGATATTATTTTTACATTTTTTGGACACATACTAAAGTATGATATTATTTATACATTTTTAGGACACATACTATAGTATGATATTATTTGTTCATTTTTAGGACACATACCTTAGTATGATATTATTTATACATTTTTAGGACACATACATTAGTATTATATTATTTATACATTTTTAGGACAAATACTATAGTATGCAATTATTTTTGCATTTTTTAGGACACATACTAAAGTATGATATTATTTGTTCATTTTTAGGACACATACCTTAGTATGATATTATTTATACATTTTTAGGACACATACATTAGTATTATATTATTTATACATTTTTAGGACAAATACTATAGTATGCAATTATTTTTGCATTTTTTAGGACACATACTAAAGTATGATATTATTTATACATTTTTAGGACACATACTATAGTATGATATTATTTATACATTTTTAGGACACATACCTTAGAATGATATTATTTGTACATTTTTAGGACACATACTGTAGTATGATATTATTTATACATTTTTAGGACACATACTACATTAGGATATAATTTATACATTTTTAGGACACATACTAGTATGATATTATTTTTACATTTTTTGGACACATACTAAAGTATGATATTATTTATACATTTTTAGGACACATACTATAGTATGATATTATTTGTACTTTTTAGGACACGTACCTTAGTATGATATTATTTATACATTTTTAGGACACATACCTTAGTATTATATTATTTATACATTTTTAGGACAAATACTATAGTATGCAATTATTTTTGCATTTTTAGGACACATATTAAAGTATGATATTATTTATACATTTTTAGGACACATTCTACAGTATGATATTATTTATACATTTTTAGGACACATACCTTAGTATGATATTATTTATACATTTTTAGGACACATACTATAGTATGATATTATTTATACATTTTTAGGACACATACTATAGTATGAAATTATTTTTACATTTTTTAGGACACATACTATAGTATGATATAATTTATACATTTTTAGGACACATACTGTAGTATGATATTATTTTTACATTTTTTAGGACACATACATTAGTATGATATTATTTATACATTTTTAGGACACATACCTTAGTATTATATTATTTATACATTTTAGGACACAACCCTTAGTATGATATTATTTATACATTTTTAGGACACATACCTTAGTATTATATTATTTATACATTTTTAGGACAAATACTATAGTATGCAATTATTTTTACATTTTTTAGGACACATACTATAGTATGATGTTATTTATACGTTTTTAGGACACATACTATAGTATGATATTATTTTTACATTTTTAGGACACATACCTTAGTATGATATTATTTATACATTTTTAGGACACATACTATAGTATGCAATTATTTTTACATTTTTAGGACACATACTATAGTATGATATTATTTATACATTTTTAGGACACATACCTTAGTATGATATTATTTATACATTTTTAGGACACATACTATAGTATGATATTATTTATACATTTTTAGGACACATACTATAGTATGATATTATTTGTACATTTTTTGGACACATACTAAAGTATGATATTATTTTTACATTTTTTGGACACATACTAAAGTATGATATTATTTATACATTTTTAGGACACATACTATAGTATGATATTATTTGTTCATTTTTAGGACACATACCTTAGTATGATATTATTTATACATTTTTAGGACACATACATTAGTATTATATTATTTATACATTTTTAGGACAAATACTATAGTATGCAATTATTTTTGCATTTTTTAGGACACATACTAAAGTATGATATTATTTATACATTTTTAGGACACATGCTACAGTATGATATTATTTATACATTTTCAGGACACATACCTTAGTATGATATTATTTATACATTTTTAGGACACATACTATAGTATGATATTATTTATACATTTTTAGGACACATACCTTAGTATGATATTATTTATACATTTTTAGGACACATTCTGTAGTATGATATTATTTATACATTTTTAGGACACATACTATAGTATGAAATTATTTTTACATTTTTTAGGACACATACTATAGTATGATATAATTTATACATTTTTAGGACACATACTATAGTATGATATTATTTTTACATTTTTTTGGACACATACTAAAGTATGATATTATTTATACATTTTTAGGACACATAATATAGTATGATATTATTTTTACGTTTTTAGGACACATACCTTAGTATGATATTATTTATACATTTTTAGGACACATACCTTAGTATGATATTATTTATACTTTTTAGGACACATATTGTAGTATGATATTATTTATAAATTTTTAGGACACATACTATAGTATGCAATTATTTTTACATTTTTAGGACACATACTATAGTATAAAATAATTTATACATTTTTAGGACACATACTATAGCATGATATTATTTTTACATTTTTTGGACACATACTAAAGTATGATTTTATTTATACATTTTTAGGACACATAATTTAGTATGATATTATTTATAATTTTTAAGACACATACCTTAGTATGATATTATTTATACATTTTTAGGACACATACCTTAGTATAATATTATTTATACATTTTTAGGACAAATACTATAGAATGCAATTATTTTTACATTTTTAGGACACATACTATAGTATGATATTATTTATACATTTTTAGGACACATACTATAGTATGATATTATTTGTACATTTTTTGGACACATACTAAAGTATGATATTATTTATACATTTTTAGGACACATACTATAGTATGATATTATTTATACATTTTTAGGACACATACCTTAGTATGATATTATTTATACATTTTTAGGACACATACTTTAGTATGATATTATTTATACATTTTTAGGACACATTGTATAGTATGCAATTATTTTTACATTTTTTAGGACACATACTACAGTATGATATTATTTATACATTTTTAGGACACATACTATAGTATGATATTATTTTTACATTTTTTGGACACATACTAAAGTATGATATTATTTATACATTTTTAGGACACATACTATAGTATGCAATTATTTTTACATTTTTAGGACACATACTATAGTATGATATTATTTATACATTTTTAGGACACATACCTTAGTATGATATTATTTATACATTTTTAGGACACATACCTTAGTATTATATTATTTATACATTTTTAGGAAACATACCTTAGTATGATATTATTTATACATTTTTAGGACACATACTATAGTATGAAATTATTTTCACATTTTTTAGGACACATACTATAGTATGATATAATTTATACATTTTTAGGACACATACTATAGTATGATATTATTTTTACATTTTTTAGGACACATACATTAGTATGATATTATTTATACATTTTTAGGACACATACCTTAGTATTATATTATTTATACATTTTTAGGACACAACCCTTAGTATGATATTATTTATACATTTTTAGGACACATACCTTAGTATTATATTATTTATACATTTTTAGGACAAATACTATAGTATGCAATTATTTTTACATTTTTTAGGACACATACTATAGTATGATGTTATTTATGCGTTTTTAGGACACATACTATAGTATGATATTATTTTTACATTTTTAGGACACATACCTTAGTATGATATTATTTATACATTTTTAGGACACATACTATAGTATGCAATTATTTTTACATTTTTAGGACACATACTATAGTATGATATTATTTATACATTTTTAGGACACATACCTTAGTATGATATTATTTATACATTTTTAGGACACATACCTTAGTATGATATTATTTATACATTTTTAGGAAACATACCTTAGTATGATATTATTTATACATTTTTAGGACACATACCTTAGTATTATATTATTTATACATTTTTAGGACAAATACTATAGTATGCAATTATTTTTACATTTTTTAGGACACATACTATAGTTTGATATTATTTATACGTTTTTAGGACACATACTATAGTATGATATTATTTATACATTTTTAGGACACATACCTTAGTATGATATTATTTATACATTTTTAGGACACATACTATAGTATGCAATTATTTTTACATTTTTAGGACACATACTATAGTATGATATTATTTATACATTTTTAGGACACATACCTTAGTATGATATTATTTATACATTTTTAGGACACATTGTGTAGTATGATATTATTTATACATTTTTAGGACACATACTATAGTATGCAATTATTTTTACATTTTTTAGGACATATACTATAGTAAGATATTATTTATACATTTTTAGGACACATACTATAGTATGATATTATTTGTACATTTTTTGGACACATACTAAAGTATGATATTATTTATACATTTTTAGGACACATACTATAGTATGATATTATTTATACATTTTTAGGACACATACCTTAGTATGATATTATTTATACATTTTTAGGACACATACCTTAGTATGATATTATTTATACATTTTTAGGACACATAGTATAGTATGCAATTATTTTTAAATTTTTTAGGACACATACTACAGTATGATATTATTTATAAATTTTTAGGACACATACTATAGTATGATATTATTTTTACATTTTTTGGACACATACTAAAGTATGATATTATTTATACATTTTTAGGACACATACTACAGTATGATATTATTTATACATTTTTAGGACACATACCTTAGTATAATATTATTTATACATTTTTAGGACACATACTATAGTATGATATTATTTGTACATTTTTAGGACACATACCTTAGTACGATATTATTTATACATTTTTAGGACACATACTATAGTATGATATTATTTGTACATTTTTTGGACACTTACTAAAGTATGATATTATTTATACATTTTTAGGACACATACCTTAGTATGATATTATTTATACGTTTTTAGGACACATACCTTAGTATGATATTATTTATACATTTTTAGGACACATAGTATAGTATGCAATTATTTTTACATTTTTTAGGACACATACTACAGTATGATATTATTTATACATTTTTAGGACACATAATATAGTATGATATTATTTTTACATTTTTTGGACACAAACTAAAGTATGATATTATTTATACATTTTTAGGACAAATACTATAGTATGATATTATTTATACATTTTTAGGACACATACCTTAGTATGATATTATTTATACATTTTTAGGACACATACTGTAGTATGATATTATTCATACATTTTTAGGACACATACTATAGTAGGATATAATTTATACATTTTTAGGACACATACTATAGTATGATATTATTTTTACATTTTTTGGACACATACTAAAGTATGATATTATTGATACATTTTTAGGACACATACTGTAGTATGATATTATTTATACATTTTTAGGACACATACTATAGTATGAAATTATTTTTACATTTTTTAGGACACATACTATAGTATGATATAATTTATACATTTTTAGGACACATACTATAGTATGATATTATTTTTACATTTTTTTGGACACATACTAAAGTATGATATTATTTATACATTTTTAGGACACATAATATAGTATGATATTATTTATACCTTTTTAGGACAGATACCTTAGTATGATATTATTTATACATTTTTAGGACACATACCTTAGTATGATATTATTTATACATTTTTAGGACACATGTTGTAGTATGATATTATTTATAAATTTTTAGGACACATACTATAGTATGCAATTATTTTTACATTTTTAGGACACATACTATAGTATAAAATAATTTATACATTTTTAGGACACATACTATAGCATGATATTATTTTTACATTTTTTGGACACATACTAAAGTATGATTTTATTTATACATTTTTAGGACACATAATTTAGTATGATATTATTTATAATTTTTAAGACACATACCTTAGTATGATATTATTTATACATTTTTAGGACACATACCTTAGTATTATATTATTTATACATTTTTAGGACAAATACTATAGAATGCAATTATTTTTACATTTTTAGGACACATACTATAGTATGATATTATTTATACATTTTTAGGACACATACTATAGTATGATATTATTTTTACATTTTTTGGACACATACTAAAGTATGATATTATTTATACATTTTTAGGACCAATACTATAGTATAATATTATTTATAAATTTTTAGGACACATACCTTAGTATGATATTATTTATACATTTTTAGGACACATACAGTAGTATTATATTATTTATACATTTTTAGGACAAATACTATAGTATGCAATTATTTTTGCATTTTTTAGGACACATACTAAAGTATGATATTATTTATACATTTTTAGGACACATGCTACAGTATGATATTATTTATACATTTTTAGGACACATACATTAGTATTATATTATTTATACATTTTTAGGACAAATACTATAGTATGCAATTATTTTTGCATTTTTTAGGACACATACTAAAGTATGATATTATTTATACATGTTTAGGACACATGCTACAGTATGATATTATTTATACATTTTTAGGACACATACCTTAGTATGATATTATTTATACATTTTTAAGACACATACTATAGTATGATATTATTTATACATTTTTAGGACACATACCTTAGTATGATATTATTTATACATTTTTAGGACACATACCTTAGTATTATATTATTTATACATTTTTAGGACAAATACTATAGTATGCAATTATTTTTACATTTTTTAGGACACATACTATAGTATGATATTATTTATACATTTTTAGGACACATAGTATAGTTTGATATTATTTTTACATTTTTTGGACACATACTAAAGTATGATATTATTTATACATTTTTAGGACACATACTACAGTATGATATTATTTATACATTTTTAGGACACACACCTTAGTATGATATTATTTATACATTTTTAGGACACATACTATAGTATGATATTATTTTTACATTTTTTGGACACATACTAAAGTATGATATTATTTATACATTTTTAGGACACATACTATAGTCTGATATTATTTATACATTTTTAGGACACATACTGTAGTATGAAATTATTTATACATTTTTAGGACACATACTATAGTATGCAATTATTTTTACATTTTTTAGGACACATACTATAGTATGATATTATTTATAAATTTTGAGGACACATACTATAGTATGATATTATTTTTACATTTTTTGGCCACATTCTAAAGTATGATATTATTTATACATTTTTAGGAGACATACTATAGTTTGATATTATTTATACATTTTTAGGAGACATACTATAGTTTGATATTATTTATACATTTTTAAGACACATACTATAGTATGATATTATTTATACATTTTTAGGACACATACCTCAGTATGATATTCTTTATACATTTTTAGGACACATACCTTAGTATTATATTATTTATACATTTTTAGGACAAATACTATAGTATGCAATTATTTTTATATTTTTTAGGACACATACTATAGTATGATATTATTTATACATTTTTAGGACACATAGTATAGTTTGATATTATTTTTACATTTTTTGGACACATAATAAAGTATGATATTATTTATACATTTTTAGGACACATACTACAGTATGATATTATTTATACATTTTTAGGACACACACCTTAGTATGATATTATTTATACATTTTTAGGACACATACTATAGTATGATATTATTTTTACATTTTTTGGACACATACTAAAGTATGATATTATTTATAGATTTTTAGGACACATACCTTAGTATGATATTATTTATACATTTTTAAGACACATACTATAGTATGATATTATTTATACATTTTTAGGACACATACCTTAGTATGATATTCTTTATATATTTTTAGGACACATACCTTAGTATTATATTATTTATACATTTTTAGGACAAATACTATAGTATGCAATTATTTTTACATTTTTTTAGGACACATACTATAGTATGATATTATTTATACATTTTTAGGACACATAGTATAGTTTGATATTATTTTTACATTTTTTGGACACATAATAAAGTATGATATTATTTATACATTTTTAGGACACATACTACAGTATGATATTATTTATACATTTTTAGGACACACACCTTAGTATGATATTATTTATACATTTTTAGGACACATACTATAGTATGATATTATTTATACATTTTTAGGACACATACCTTAGTATGATATTATTTATACATTTTTAGGACACATACTATAGTATGACATTATTTATACATTTTTAGGACACATACTATAGTATGCAATTATTTTTACATTTTTTAGGACACATACTATAGTATGATATTATTTATAAATTTTGAGGACACATACTATAGTATGATATTATTTTTACATTTTTGGACACATACTAAAGTATGATATTATTTATACATTTTTAGGACACATACTATAGTTTGATATTATTCATACATTTTTAGGACACATACCTTAGTATGATATTATTTATACATTTTTAAGACACATACTATAGTATGATATTATTTATACATTTTTAGGACACATACCTTAGTATGATATTCTTTATACATTTTTAGGACACATACCTTAGTATTATATTATTTATACATTTTTAGGACAAATACTATAGTATGCAATTATTTTTACATTTTTTAGGACACATACTATAGTATGATATTATTTATACATTTTTAGGACACATAGTATAGTTTGATATTATTTTTACATTTTTTGAACACATAATAAAGTATGATATTATTTATACATTTTTAGGACACATACTACAGTATGATATTATTTATACATTTTTAGGACACACACCTTAGTATGATTTTATTTATACATTTTTAGGACACATTCTATAGTATGATATTATTTTTACATTTTTTGGACACATACTAAAATATGATATTATTTATACATTTTTAGGACAAATACTATAGTATGATATTATTTATACATTTTTAGGACACATACCTTAGTATGATATTATTTATACATTTTTAGGACACATACTGTAGTATGACATTATTTATACATTTTTAGGACACATACTATAGTATGCAATTATTTTTACATTTTTTTGGACACATACTAAAGTATGATATTATTTATACATTTTTAGGACACATACTACAGTATGATATTATTTATACATTTTTAGGACACACACCTTAGTATGATATTATTTATGCATTTTTAGGACACATACTATGGTATGATATTATTTTTACATTTTTTGGACACATACTAAAGTATGATATTATTTATACATTTTTAGGACACATACTATAGTCTGATATTATTTATACATTTTTAGGACACATACTGTAGTATGAAATTATTTATACATTTTTAGGACACATACTATAGTATGATATTATTTTTACATTTTTTGGACACATACTAAAGTATGATATTATTTATACATTTTTAGGACAAATACTATAGTATGATATTATTTATACATTTTTAGGACACATACCTTAGTATGATATTATTTATACATTTTTAGGACACATACTGTAGTATGACATTATTTATACATTTTTAGGACACATACTATAGTATGCAATTATTTTTACATTTTTTTGGACACATACTAAAGTATGATATTATTTATACATTTTTAGGACACATACTACAGTATGATATTATTTATACATTTTTAGGACACACACCTTAGTATGATATTATTTATACATTTTTAGGACACATACTATAGTATGATATTATTTTTACATTTTTTGGACACATACTAAAGTATGATATTATTTATACATTTTTAGGACACATACTATAGTCTGATATTATTTATACATTTTTAGGACACATACTGTAGTATGAAATTATTTATACATTTTTAGGACACATACTATAGTATGCAATTATTTTTACATTTTTTAGGACACATACTATAGTATGATATTATTTATAAATTTTGAGGACACATACTATAGTATGATATTATTTTTACATTTTTTGGACACATTCTAAAGTATGATATTATTTATACATTTTTAGGAGACATACTATAGTTTGATATTATTTATACATTTTTAGGATACATACTATAGTTTGATATTATTTATACATTTTTAAGACACATACTATAGTATGATATTATTTATACATTTTTAGGACACATACCTCAGTATGATATTCTTTATACATTTTTAGGACACATACCTTAGTATTATATTATTTATACATTTTTAGGACAAATACTATAGTATGCAATTATTTTTATATTTTTTAGGACACATACTATAGTATGATATTATTTATACATTTTTAGGACACATAGTATAGTTTGATATTATTTTTACATTTTTTGGACACATAATAAAGTATGATATTATTTATACATTTTTAGGACACATACTACAGTATGATATTATTTATACATTTTTAGGACACACACCTTAGTATGATATTATTTATACATTTTTAGGACACATACTATAGTATGATATTATTTTTACATTTTTTGGACACATACTAAAGTATGATATTATTTATAGATTTTTAGGACACATACTATAGTATGATATTATTTATACATTTTTAGGACACATACCTTAGTATGATATTATTTATACATTTTTAAGACACATACTATAGTATGATATTATTTATACATTTTTAGGACACATACCTTAGTATGATATTCTTTATATATTTTTAGGACACATACCTTAGTATTATATTATTTATACATTTTTAGGACAAATACTATAGTATGCAATTATTTTTACATTTTTTTAGGACACATACTATAGTATGATATTATTTATACATTTTTAGGACACATAGTATAGTTTGATATTATTTTTACATTTTTTGGACACATAATAAAGTATGATATTATTTATACATTTTTAGGACACATACTACAGTATGATATTATTTATACAATTTTAGGACACACACCTTAGTATGATATTATTTATACATTTTTAGGACACATACTATAGTATGATATTATTTATACATTTTTAGGACACATACCTTAGTATGATATTATTTATACATTTTTAGGACACATACTATAGTATGACATTATTTATACATTTTTAGGACACATACTATAGTATGCAATTATTTTTACATTTTTTAGGACACATACTATAGTATGATATTATTTATAAATTTTGAGGACACATACTATAGTATGATATTATTTTTACATTTTTGGACACATACTAAAGTATGATATTATTTATACATTTTTAGGACACATACTATAGTTTGATATTATTCATACATTTTTAGGACACATACCTTAGTATGATATTATTTATACATTTTTAAGACACATACTATAGTATGATATTATTTATACATTTTTAGGACACATACCTTAGTATGATATTCTTTATACATTTTTAGGACACATACCTTAGTATTATATTATTTATACATTTTTAGGACAAATACTATAGTATGCAATTATTTTTACATTTTTTAGGACACATACTATAGTATGATATTATTTATACATTTTTAGGACACATAGTATAGTTTGATATTATTTTTACATTTTTTGAACATATAATAAAGTATGATATTATTTATACATTTTTAGGACACATACTACAGTATGATATTATTTATACATTTTTAGGACACACACCTTAGTATGATTTTATTTATACATTTTTAGGACACATACTATAGTATGATATTATTTTTACATTTTTTGGACACATACTAAAGTATGATATTATTTATACATTTTTAGGACAAATACTATAGTATGATATTATTTATACATTTTTAGGACACATACCTTAGTATGATATTATTTATACATTTTTAGGACACATACTGTAGTATGACATTATTTATACATTTTTAGGACACATACTATAGTATGCAATTATTTTTACATTTTTTAGGACACATACTATAGTATGATATTATTTATAAATTTTTAGGACACATACTATAGTTTGATATTATTCATACATTTTTAGGACACATACCTTAGTATAATATTATTTATACATTTTTAAGACACATACTATAGTATGATATTATTTATACATTTTTAGGACACATACCTTAGTATGATATTCTTTATACATTTTTAGGACACATACCTTAGTATTATATTATTTATACATTTTTAGGACAAATACTATAGTATGCAATTATTTTTACATTTTTTAGGACACATACTATAGTATGATATTATTTATACATTTTTAGGACACATAGTATAGTTTGATATTATTTTTACATTTTTTGGACACATAATAAAGTATGATATTATTTATACAATTTTAGGACACATACTACAGTATGATATTATTTATACATTTTTAGGACACACACCTTAGTATGATATTATTTATACATTTTTAGGACACATACTATAGTATGATATTATTTTTACATTTTTTGGACACATACTAAAGTATGATATTATTTATACAATTTTAGGACACATACTATAGTATGATATTATTTATACATTTTTAGGACACATACCTTAGTATGATATTATTTATACATTTTTAGGACACATACTATAGTATGACATTATTTATACATTTTTAGGACACATACTATAGTATGCAATTATTTTTACATTTTTTAGGACACATACTATAGTATGATATTATTTATAAATTTTGAGGACACATACTATAGTATGATATTATTTTTACATTTTTTGGACACATACTAAAGTATGATATTATTTATACATTTTTAGGACACATACTATAGTTTGATATTATTCATACATTTTTAGGACACATAGTATGATATTATTTATACATTTTTAAGACACATACTATAGTATGATATTATTTATACATTTTTAGGACACATACCTTAGTATGATATTCTTTATACATTCTTAGGACACATACCTTAGTATTATATTATTTATACATTTTTAGGACAAATACTATAGTATGCAATTATTTTTACATTTTTTAGGACACATACTATAGTATGATATTATTTATAAATTTTGAGGACACATACTATAGTATGATATTATTTTTACATTTTTTGGACACATTCTAAAGTATGATATTATTTATACATTTTTAGGAGACATACTATAGTTTGATATTATTTATACATTTTTAGGAGACATACTATAGTTTGATATTATTTATACATTTTTAAGACACATACTATAGTATGATATTATTTATACATTTTTAGGACACATACCTCAGTATGATATTCTTTATATTTTTTTAGGACACATACCTTAGTATTATATTATTTATACATTTTTAGGACAAATACTATAGTATGCAATTATTTTTACATTTTTTAGGACACATACTATAGTATGAAATTATTTATACATTTTTAGGACACATAGTATAGTTTGATATTATTTTTACATTTTTTGGACACATAATAAAGTATGATATTATTTATACATTTTTAGGACACATACTACAGTATGATATTATTTATACATTTTTAGGACACACACCTTAGTATGATATTATTTATACATTTTTAGGACACATACTATAGTATGATATTATATTTACATTTTTTGGACACATACTAAAGTATGATATTATTTATACATTTTTAGGACACATACTATAGTATGATATTATTTATACATTTTTAGGACACATACCTTAGTATGATATTATTTATACATTTTTAAGACACATACTATAGTATGATATTATTTATACATTTTTAGGACACATACCTTAGTATGATATTCTTTATACATTTTTAGGACACATACCTTAGTATTATATAATTTATACATTTTTAGGACAAATACTATAGTATGCAATTATTTTTACATTTTTTAGGACACATACTATAGTATGATATTATTTATACATTTTTAGGACACATAGTATAGTTTGATATTATTTTTACATTTTTTGGACACATAATAAAGTATGATATTATTTATACATTTTTAGGACACATACTACAGTATGATATTATTTATACATTTTTAGGACACACACCTTAGTATGATATTATTTATACATTTTTAGGACACATACTATAGTATGATATTATTTTTACATTTTTTGGACACATACTAAAGTATGATATTATTTATACATTTTTAGGACACATACTATAGTATGATATTATTTATACATTTTTAGGACACATACCTTAGTATGATATTATTTATACATTTTTAGGACACATACTATAGTATGACATTATTTATACATTTTTAGGACACATACTATAGTATGCAATTATTTTTACATTTTTTAGGACACATACTATAGTATGATATTATTTATAAATTTTGAGGACACATACTATAGTATGATATTATTTTTACATTTTTTGGACACATACTAAAGTATGATATTATTTATACATTTTTAGGACACATACTATAGTTTGATATTATTCATACATTTTTAGGACACATACCTTAGTATGATATTATTTATACATTTTTAGGACACATACTGTAGTATGACATTATTTATACATTTTTAGGACACATACTATAGTATGCAATTATTTTTACATTTTTTTGGACACATACTAAAGTATGATATTATTTATACATTTTTAGGACACATACTACAGTATGATATTATTTATACATTTTTAGGACACACACCTTAGTATGATATTATTTATACATTTTTAGGACACATACTATAGTATGATATTATTTTTACATTTTTTGGACACATACTAAAGTATGATATTATTTATACATTTTTAGGACACATACTATAGTCTGATATTATTTATAAATTTTTAGGACACATACTGTAGTATGAAAGTATTTATACATTTTTAGGACACATACTATAGTATGCAATTATTTTTACATTTTTTAGGACACATACTATAGTATGATATTATTTATAAATTTTGAGGACACATACTATAGTATGATATTATTTTTACATTTTTTGGACACATTCTAAAGTATGATATTATTTATACATTTTTAGGAGACATACTATAGTTTGATATTATTTATACATTTTTAGGATACATACTATAGTTTGATATTATTTATACATTTTTAAGACACATACTATAGTATGATATTATTTATACATTTTTAGGACACATACCTCAGTATGATATTCTTTATACATTTTTAGGACACATACCTTAGTATTATATTATTTATACATTTTTAGGACAAATACTATAGTATGCAATTATTTTTATATTTTTTAGGACACATACTATAGTATGATATTATTTATACATTTTTAGGACACATAGTATAGTTTGATATTATTTTTACATTTTTTGGACACATAATAAAGTATGATATTATTTATACATTTTTAGGACACATACTACAGTATGATATTATTTATACATTTTTAGGACACACACCTTAGTATGATATTATTTATACATTTTTAGGACACATACTATAGTATGATATTATTTTTACATTTTTTGGACACATACTAAAGTATGATATTATTTATAGATTTTTAGGACACATACTATAGTATGATATTATTTATACATTTTTAGGACACATACCTTAGTATGATATTATTTATACATTTTTAAGACACATACTATAGTATGATATTATTTATACATTTTTAGGACACATACCTTAGTATGATATTCTTTATATATTTTTAGGACACATACCTTAGTATTATATTATTTATACATTTTTAGGACAAATACTATAGTATGCAATTATTTTTACATTTTTTTAGGACACATACTATAGTATGATATTATTTATACATTTTTAGGACACATAGTATAGTTTGATATTATTTTTACATTTTTTGGACACATAATAAAGTATGATATTATTTATACATTTTTAGGACACATACTACAGTATGATATTATTTATACATTTTTAGGACACACACCTTAGTATGATATTATTTATACATTTTTAGGACACATACTATAGTATGATATTATTTATACATTTTTAGGACACATACCTTAGTATGATATTATTTATACATTTTTAGGACACATACTATAGTATGACATTATTTATACATTTTTAGGACACATACTATAGTATGCAATTATTTTTACATTTTTTAGGACACATACTATAGTATGATATTATTTATAAATTTTGAGGACACATACTATAGTATGATATTATTTTTACATTTTTGGACACATACTAAAGTATGATATTATTTATACATTTTTAGGACACATACTATAGTTTGATATTATTCATACATTTTTAGGACACATACCTTAGTATGATATTATTTATACATTTTTAAGACACATACTATAGTATGATATTATTTATACATTTTTAGGACACATACCTTAGTATGATATTCTTTATACATTTTTAGGACACATACCTTAGTATTATATTATTTATACATTTTTAGGACAAATACTATAGTATGCAATTATTTTTACATTTTTTAGGACACATACTATAGTATGATATTATTTATACATTTTTAGGACACATAGTATAGTTTGATATTATTTTTACATTTTTTGAACATATAATAAAGTATGATATTATTTATACATTTTTAGGACACATACTACAGTATGATATTATTTATACATTTTTAGGACACACACCTTAGTATGATTTTATTTATACATTTTTAGGACACATACTATAGTATGATATTATTTTTACATTTTTTGGACACATACTAAAGTATGATATTATTTATACATTTTTAGGACAAATACTATAGTATGATATTATTTATACATTTTTAGGACACATACCTTAGTATGATATTATTTATACATTTTTAGGACACATACTGTAGTATGACATTATTTATACATTTTTAGGACACATACTATAGTATGCAATTATTTTTACATTTTTTAGGACACATACTATAGTATGATATTATTTATAAATTTTTAGGACACATACTATAGTTTGATATTATTCATACATTTTTAGGACACATACCTTAGTATAATATTATTTATACATTTTTAAGACACATACTATAGTATGATATTATTTATACATTTTTAGGACACATACCTTAGTATGATATTCTTTATACATTTTTAGGACACATACCTTAGTATTATATTATTTATACATTTTTAGGACAAATACTATAGTATGCAATTATTTTTACATTTTTTAGGACACATACTATAGTATGATATTATTTATACATTTTTAGGACACATAGTATAGTTTGATATTATTTTTACATTTTTTGGACACATAATAAAGTATGATATTATTTATACAATTTTAGGACACATACTACAGTATGATATTATTTATACATTTTTAGGACACACACCTTAGTATGATATTATTTATACATTTTTAGGACACATACTATAGTATGATATTATTTTTACATTTTTTGGACACATACTAAAGTATGATATTATTTATACAATTTTAGGACACATACTATAGTATGATATTATTTATACATTTTTAGGACACATACCTTAGTATGATATTATTTATACATTTTTAGGACACATACTATAGTATGACATTATTTATACATTTTTAGGACACATACTATAGTATGCAATTATTTTTACATTTTTTAGGACACATACTATAGTATGATATTATTTATAAATTTTGAGGACACATACTATAGTATGATATTATTTTTACATTTTTTGGACACATACTAAAGTATGATATTATTTATACATTTTTAGGACACATACTATAGTTTGATATTATTCATACATTTTTAGGACACATAGTATGATATTATTTATACATTTTTAAGACACATACTATAGTATGATATTATTTATACATTTTTAGGACACATACCTTAGTATGATATTCTTTATACATTCTTAGGACACATACCTTAGTATTATATTATTTATACATTTTTAGGACAAATACTATAGTATGCAATTATTTTTACATTTTTTAGGACACATACTATAGTATGATATTATTTATAAATTTTGAGGACACATACTATAGTATGATATTATTTTTACATTTTTTGGACACATTCTAAAGTATGATATTATTTATACATTTTTAGGAGACATACTATAGTTTGATATTATTTATACATTTTTAGGAGACATACTATAGTTTGATATTATTTATACATTTTTAAGACACATACTATAGTATGATATTATTTATACATTTTTAGGACACATACCTCAGTATGATATTCTTTATATTTTTTTAGGACACATACCTTAGTATTATATTATTTATACATTTTTAGGACAAATACTATAGTATGCAATTATTTTTACATTTTTTAGGACACATACTATAGTATGAAATTATTTATACATTTTTAGGACACATAGTATAGTTTGATATTATTTTTACATTTTTTGGACACATAATAAAGTATGATATTATTTATACATTTTTAGGACACATACTACAGTATGATATTATTTATACATTTTTAGGACACACACCTTAGTATGATATTATTTATACATTTTTAGGACACATACTATAGTATGATATTATATTTACATTTTTTGGACACATACTAAAGTATGATATTATTTATACATTTTTAGGACACATACTATAGTATGATATTATTTATACATTTTTAGGACACATACCTTAGTATGATATTATTTATACATTTTTAAGACACATACTATAGTATGATATTATTTATACATTTTTAGGACACATACCTTAGTATGATATTCTTTATACATTTTTAGGACACATACCTTAGTATTATATAATTTATACATTTTTAGGACAAATACTATAGTATGCAATTATTTTTACATTTTTTAGGACACATACTATAGTATGATATTATTTATACATTTTTAGGACACATAGTATAGTTTGATATTATTTTTACATTTTTTGGACACATAATAAAGTATGATATTATTTATACATTTTTAGGACACATACTACAGTATGATATTATTTATACATTTTTAGGACACACACCTTAGTATGATATTATTTATACATTTTTAGGACACATACTATAGTATGATATTATTTTTACATTTTTTGGACACATACTAAAGTATGATATTATTTATACATTTTTAGGACACATACTATAGTATGATATTATTTATACATTTTTAGGACACATACCTTAGTATGATATTATTTATACATTTTTAGGACACATACTATAGTATGACATTATTTATACATTTTTAGGACACATACTATAGTATGCAATTATTTTTACATTTTTTAGGACACATACTATAGTATGATATTATTTATAAATTTTGAGGACACATACTATAGTATGATATTATTTTTACATTTTTTGGACACATACTAAAGTATGATATTATTTATACATTTTTAGGACACATACTATAGTTTGATATTATTCATACATTTTTAGGACACATACCTTAGTATGATATTATTTATACATTTTTAAGACACATACTATAGTATGATATTATTTATACATTTTTAGGACACATACCTTAGTATGATATTCTTTATACATTCTTAGGACACATACCTTAGTATTATATTATTTATACATTTTTAGGACAAATACTATAGTATGCAATTATTTTTACATTTTTTAGGACACATACTATAGTATGATATTATTTATAAATTTTGAGGACACATACTATAGTATGATATTATTTTTACATTTTTTGGACACATTCTAAAGTATGATATTATTTATACATTTTTAGGAGACATACTATAGTTTGATATTATTTATACATTTTTAGGAGACATACTATAGTTTGATATTATTTATACATTTTTAAGACACATACTATAGTATGATATTATTTATACATTTTTAGGACACATACCTCAGTATGATATTCTTTATATTTTTTTAGGACACATACCTTAGTATTATATTATTTATACATTTTTAGGACAAATACTATAGTATGCAATTATTTTTACATTTTTTAGGACACATACTATAGTATTATATTATTTATACATTTTTAGGACACATAGTATAGTTTGATATTATTTTTACATTTTTTGGACACATAATAAAGTATGATATTATTTATACATTTTTAGGACACATACTACAGTATGATATTATTTATACATTTTTAGGACACACACCTTAGTATGATATTATTTATACATTTTTAGGACACATACTATAGTATGATATTATATTTACATTTTTTGGACACATACTAAAGTATGATATTATTTATACATTTTTAGGACACATACTATAGTATGATATTATTTATACATTTTTAGGACACATACCTTAGTATGATATTATTTATACATTTTTAAGACACATACTATAGTATGATATTATTTATACATTTTTAGGACACATACCTTAGTATGATATTCTTTATACATTTTTAGGACACATACCTTAGTATTATATTATTTATACATTTTTAGGACAAATACTATAGTATGCAATTATTTTTACATTTTTTAGGACACATACTATAGTATGATATTATTTATACATTTTTAGGACACATAGTATAGTTTGATATTATTTTTACATTTTTTGGACACATAATAAAGTATGATATTATTTATACATTTTTAGGACACATACTACAGTATGATATTATTTATACATTTTTAGGACACACACCTTAGTATGATATTATTTATACATTTTTAGGACACATACTATAGTATGATATTATTTTTACATTTTTTGGACACATACTAAAGTATGATATTATTTATACATTTTTAGGACACATACTATAGTATGATATTATTTATACATTTTTAGGACACATACCTTAGTATGATATTATTTATACATTTTTAGGACACATACTATAGTATGACATTATTTATACATTTTTAGGACACATACTATAGCATGCAATTATTTTTACATTTTTTAGGACACATACTATAGTATGATATTATTTATAAATTTTGAGGACACATACTATAGTATGATATTATTTTTACAGTTTTTGGACACATACTAAAGTATGATATTATTTATACATTTTTAGGACACATACTATAGTTTGATATTATTCATACATTTTTAGGAAACACACCTTAGTATGATATTATTTATACATTTTTAGGACACATACTATAGTATGATATTATATTTACATTTTTTGGACACATACTAAAGTATGATATTATTTATACATTTTTAGGACACATACTATAGTATGATATTATTTATACATTTTTAGGACACATACCTTAGTATGATATTATTTATACATTTTTAAGACACATACTATAGTATGATATTATTTATACATTTTTAGGACACATACCTCAGTATGATATTCTTTATATTTTTTTAGGACACATACCTTAGTATTATATTATTTATACATTTTTAGGACAAATACTATAGTATGCAATTATTTTTACATTTTTTAGGACACATACTATAGTATGAAATTATTTATACATTTTTAGGACACATAGTATAGTTTGATATTATTTTTACATTTTTTGGACACATAATAAAGTATGATATTATTTATACATTTTTAGGACACATACTACAGTATGATATTATTTATACATTTTTAGGACACACACCTTAGTATGATATTATTTATACATTTTTAGGACACATACTATAGTATGATATTATATTTACATTTTTTGGACACATACTAAAGTATGATATTATTTATACATTTTTAGGACACATACTATAGTATGATATTATTTATACATTTTTAGGACACATACCTTAGTATGATATTATTTATACATTTTTAAGACACATACTATAGTATGATATTATTTATACATTTTTAGGACACATACCTTAGTATGATATTCTTTATACATTTTTAGGACACATACCTTAGTATTATATTATTTATACATTTTTAGGACAAATACTATAGTATGCAATTATTTTTACATTTTTTAGGACACATACTATAGTATGATATTATTTATACATTTTTAGGACACATAGTATAGTTTGATATTATTTTTACATTTTTTGGACACATAATAAAGTATGATATTATTTATACATTTTTAGGACACATACTACAGTATGATATTATTTATACATTTTTAGGACACACACCTTAGTATGATATTATTTATACATTTTTAGGACACATACTATAGTATGATATTATTTTTACATTTTTTGGACACATACTAAAGTATGATATTATTTATACATTTTTAGGACACATACTATAGTATGATATTATTTATACATTTTTAGGACACATACCTTAGTATGATATTATTTATACATTTTTAGGACACATACTATAGTATGACATTATTTATACATTTTTAGGACACATACTATAGCATGCAATTATTTTTACATTTTTTAGGACACATACTATAGTATGATATTATTTATAAATTTTGAGGACACATACTATAGTATGATATTATTTTTACAGTTTTTGGACACATACTAAAGTATGATATTATTTATACATTTTTAGGACACATACTATAGTTTGATATTATTCATACATTTTTAGGACACATACCTTAGTATGATATTATTTATACATTTTTAAGACACATACTATAGTATGATATTATTTATACATTTTTAGGACACATACCTTAGTATGATATTCTTTATACATTTTTAGGACACATACCTTAGTATTATATTATTTATACACTTTTAGGACAAATACTATAGTATGCAATTATTTTTACATTTTTTAGGACACATACTATAGTATGATATTATTTATACATTTTTAGGACACATAGTATAGTTTGATATTATTTTTACATTTTTTGGACACATAATAAAGTATGATATTATTTATACATTTTTAGGACACATACTACAGTATGATATTATTTATACATTTTTAGGACACACACCTTAGTATGATTTTATTTATACATTTTTAGGACACATACTATAGTATGATATTATTTTTACATTTTTTGGACACATACTAAAGTATGATATTATTTATACATTTTTAGGACACATACTATAGTATGATATTATTTATACATTTTTAGGACACATACCTTAGTATGATATTATTTATACATTTTTAGGACACATACTGTAGTATGACATTATTTATACATTTTTAGGACACATACTATAGTATGCAATTATTTTTACATTTTTTAGGACACATACTATAGTATGATATTATTTATAAATTTTTAGGACACATACTATAGTTTGATATTATTCATACATTTTTAGGACACATACCTTAGTATGATATTTTTTATACATTTTTAAGACACATACTATAGTATGATATTATTTATACATTTTTAGGACACATACCTTAGTATGATATTCTTTATACATTTTTAGGACACATACCTTAGTATTATATTATTTATACATTTTTAGGACAAATACTATAGTATGCAATTATTTTTACATTTTTTAGGACACATACTATAGTATGATATTATTTATACATTTTTAGGACACATAGTATAGTTTGATATTATTTTTACATTTTTTGGACACATAATAAAGTATGATATTATTTATACAATTTTAGGACACATACTACAGTATGATATTATTTATACATTTTTAGGACACACACCTTAGTATGATATTATTTATACATTTTTAGGACACATACTATAGTATGATATTATTTTTACATTTTTTGGACACATACTAAAGTATGATATCATTTATACAATTTTAGGACACATACTATAGTATGATATTATTTATACATTTTTAGGACACATACCTTAGTATAATATTATTTATACATTTTTAGGACACATACTATAGTATGACATTATTTATACATTTTTAGGACACATACTATAGTATGCAATTATTTTTACATTTTTTAGGACACATACTATAGTATGATATTATTTATAAATTTTGAGGACACATACTATAGTATGATATTATTTTTACATTTTTTGGACACATACTAAAGTATGATATTATTTATACATTTTTAGGACACATACTATAGTTTGATATTATTCATACATTTTTAGGACACATACCTTAGTATGATATTATTTATACATTTTTAAGACACATACTATAGTATGATATTATTTATACATTTTTAGGACACATACCTTAGTATGATATTCTTTATACATTCTTAGGACACATACCTTAGTATTATATTATTTATACATTTTTAGGACAAATACTATAGTATGCAATTATTTTTACATTTTTTAGGACACATACTATAGTATGATATTATTTATACATTTTTAGGACACATAGTATAGTTTGATATTATGTTTACATTTTTTTGGACACATAATAAAGTATGATATTATTTATACATTTTTAGGACACACACCTTAGTATGATATTATTTATACATTTTTAGGACAAATACTATAGTATGCAATTATTTTTACATTTTTAGGACACATACTATAGTATGATATTATTTATACATTTTTAGGACACATACTATAGTATGATATTATTTTTACATTTTTTGGACACATACTAAATTATGATATTATTTATACATTTTTAGGACACATACTATAGTATGATATTATTTATACATTTTTAGGACACATACCTTAGTATGATATTATTTATACATTTTTAGGACACATACTGTAGTATGACATTATTTATACATTTTTAGGACACATACCTTAGTATGATATTATTTATACATTTTTAGGACACATACTGTAGTATGATATTATTTATACATTTTTAGGACACATACTATAGTATGCAATTATTTTTACATTTTTTAGGACACATACTAAAGTATGATATTATTTATACATTTTTAGGACACATACTATAGTATGATATTATTTATACATTTTTAGGACACATACCTTAGTAAGATATTATTTATACATTGTTAGGACACATAGTATAGTATGCAATTATTTTTACATTTTTTAGGACATACTATAGTATGATATTATTTATACATTTTTAGGACACATACTATAGTATGATATTATTTTTACATTTTTTGGACACATACTAAAGTATGATATTATTTATACATTTTTAGGACACATACTATAGTATGATATTATTTATAAATTTTTAGGACACATACCTTAGTATGATATTATTTATACATTTTTAGGACACATACAGTAGTATGATATTATTTATACATTTTTAGGACACATACAAAAGTAGGATATAATTTATACATTTTTAGGACACATACTATAGTATGATATTATTTATACATTTTTAGGACACATACCTTAGTATGATATTATTTATACATTTTTAAGACACATACTATAGTATGATATTAATTATACATTTTTAGGACACATACCTTAGTATGATATTCTTTATACATTTTTAGGACACATACCTTAGTTTTATATTATTTATACATTTTTAGGACAAATACTATAGTATGCAATTATTTTTACATTTTTTAGGACACATACTATAGTATGATATTATTTATACATTTTTAGGACACATAGTATAGTTTGATATTATTTTTACATTTTTTGGACACATAATAAAGTATGATATTATTTATACATTTTTAGGACACATACTACAGTATGATATTATTTATACATTTTTAGGACACACACCTTAGTATGATATTATTTATACATTTTTAGGACACATACTATAGTATGATATTATTTTTACATTTTTTGGACACATACTAAAGTATGATATTATTTATACATTTTTAGGACACATACTATAGTATGATATTATTTATACATTTTTAGGACACATACCTTAGTATGATATTATTTATACATTTTTAGGACACATACTATAGTATGACATTATTTATACATTTTTAGGACACATACTATAGTATGCAATTATTTTTACATTTTTTAGGACACATACTATAGTATGATATTATTTATAAATTTTGAGGACACATACTATAGTATGATATTATTTTTACATTTTTTGGACACATACTAAAGTATGATATTATTTATACATTTTTAGGACACATACTATAGTTTGATATTATTCATACATTTTTAGGAAACATACCTTAGTATGATATTATTTATACATTTTTAAGACACATACTATAGTATGATATTATTTATACATTTTTAGGACACATACCTTAGTATGATATTCTTTATACATTTTTAGGACACATACCTTAGTATTATATTATTTATACATTTTTAGGAGAAATACTATAGTATGCAATTATTTTTACATTTTTTAGGACACATACTATAGTATGATATTATTTATACATTTTTAGGACACATAGTATAGTTTGATATTATTTTTACATTTTTTGGACACATAATAAAGTATGATATTATTTATACATTTTTAGGACACATACTACAGTATGATATTATTTATACATTTTTAGGACACACACCTTAGTATGATTTTATTTATACATTTTTAGGACACATACTATAGTATGATATTATTTTTACATTTTTTGGACACATACTAAAGTATGATATTATTTATACATTTTTAGGACACATACTATAGTATGATATTATTTATACATTTTTAGGACACATACCTTAGTATGATATTATTTATACATTTTTAGGACACATACCGTAGTATGACATTATTTATACATTTTTAGGACACATACTATAGTATGCAATTATTTTTACATTTTTTAGGACACATACTATAGTATGATATTATTTATAAATTTTTAGGACACATACTATAGTTTGATATTATTCATACATTTTTAGGACACATACCTTAGTATGAGATTATTTATACATTTTTAAGACACATACTATAGTATGATATTATTTATACATTTTTAGGACACATACCTTAGTATGATATTCTTTATACATTTTTAGGACACATACCTTAGTATTATATTATTTATACATTTTTAGGACAAATACTGTAGTATGCAATTATTTTTACATTTTTAGGACACATACTATAGTATGATATTATTTATACATTTTTAGGACACATAGTATAGTTTGATATTATTTTTACATTTTTTGGACACATAATAAAGTATGATATTATTTATACAATTTTAGGACACATACTACAGTATGATATTATTTATACATTTTTAGGACACACACCTTAGTATGATATTATTTATACATTTTTAGGACACATACTATAGTATGATATTATTTTTACATTTTTTGGACACATACTAAAGTATGATATTATTTATACAATTTTAGGACACATACTATAGTATGATATTATTTATACATTTTTAGGACACATACCTTAGTATGATATTATTTATAAATTTTGAGGACACATACTATAGTATGATATTATTTTTACATTTTTTGGACACATACTAAAGTATGATATTATTTATACATTTTTAGGACACATACTATAGTTTGATATTATTCATACATTTTTAGGACACATACCTTAGTATGATATTATTTATACATTTTTAAGACACATACTATAGTATGATATTATTTATACATTTTTAGGACACATACCTTAGTATGATATTCTTTATACATTCTTAGGACACATACCTTAGTATTATATTATTTATACATTTTTAGGACAAATACTATAGTATGCAATTATTTTTACATTTTTTAGGACACATACTATAGTATGATATTATTTATACATTTTTAGGACACATAGTATAGTTTGATATTATGTTTATATTTTTTGGACACATAATAAAGTATGATATTATTTATACATTTTTAGGACACACACCTTAGTATGATATTATTTATACATTTTTAGGACAAATACTATAGTATGCAATTATTTTTACATTTTTTAGGACACATACTATAGTATGATATTATTTATACATTTTTAGGACACATACTATAGTATGATATTATTTTTACATTTTTTGGACACATACTAAAGTATGATATTATTTATACATTTTTAGGACACATACTATAGTATGATATTATTTATACATTTTTAGGACACACACCTTAGTATGATATTATTTATACATTTTTAGGACACATACTGTAGTATGACATTATTTATACATTTTTAGGACACATACCTTAGTATGATATTATTTATAAATTTTTAGGACACATACTGTAGTATGATATTATTTATACATTTTTAGGACACATACTATAGTATGCAATTATTTTTACATTTTTTAGGACACATACTAAAGTATGATATTATTTATACATTTTTAGGACACATACTATAGTATGATATTATTTATACATTTTACGGACACATACCTTAGTAAGATATTATTTATACATTGTTAGGACACATAGTATAGTATGCAATTATTTTTACATTTTTTAGGACATACTATAGTATGATATTATTTATACATTTTTAGGACACATACTATAGTATGATATTATTTTTACATTTTTTGGACACATACTAAAGTATGATATTATTTATACATTTTTAGGACACATACTATAGTATGATATTATTTATAAATTTTTAGGACACATACCTTAGTATGATATTATTTATACATTTTTAGGACACATACAGTAGTATGATATTATTTATACATTTTTAGGACACATACAAAAGTAGGATATAATTTATACATTTTTAGGACACATACTATAGTATGATATTATTTTTACATTTTTTGGACACATACTAAAGTATGATATTATTTATACATTTTTAGGACACATACTATAGTATGATATTATTTTTACATTTTTTGGACACATACTAAAGTATGATATTATTTATACATTTTTAGGACACATACTATTGTATGATATTATTTATAAATTTTTAGGACACATACCTTAGTATGATATTATTTATACATTTTTAGGACACATACAGTAGTATGATATTATTTATACATTTTTAGGACACATACAAAAGTAGGATATAATTTATACATTTTTAGGACACATACTATAGTATGATATTATTTTTACATTTTTTGGACACATACTAAAGTATGATATTATTTATACATTTTTAGGTCACATACCTTAGTATTATATTATTTATACATTTTTAGGACAAATACTATAGTATTCAATTATTTTTACATTTTTTGGGACACATTCTATAGTATGATATCATTTATACATTTTTATGACACATAGTATAGTTTGATATTATTTTTACATTTTTTGGACACAAACTAAAGTATGATATTATTTATACATTTTTAGGACACATACCTTAGTATGATATTATTTATACATTTTTAGGACACAAACTATAGTATGAAATTATTTATACATTTTTAGGACACATACTATAGTATGCAATTATTTTTACATTTTTTAGGTCACATACTATAGTATGATATTATTTCTACATTTTTAGGACACATAATATAGTATGATATTATTTTTACTTTTTTTAGACACATACTAAAGTATGATATTATTTATACATTTTTAGGACACATACTATAGTTTGATATTATTTATACATTTTTAGGACACATACCTTAGTATGATATTATTTATACATTTTTAAGACACATACTGTAGTATGATATAATTTATACATTTTTAGGACACATACCTTAGTATGATATTATTTATACATTTTTAGGACACATACCTTAGTATTATATTATTTATACATTTTTAGGACAAATACTATAGTATGCAATTATTTTTACATTTTTAGGACACATACTATAGTATGATATTATTTATACATTTTAGGACACATAGTATAGTTTGATATTATTTTTACATTTTTTTGGACACATACTAAAGTATGATATTATTTATACATTTATAGGACACATACTACAGTAGGATATTATTTATACATTTTTAGGACACACACCTTAGTATGGTATTATTTATACATTTTTAGGACAAATACTAAAGTATGCAATTATTTTTACATTTTTTAGGACACATACTATAGTATGATATTATTTATACATTTTTAGGACACATACTATAGTATGATATTATTTTTAAATTTTTTGGACACATACTAAAGTATGATATTATTTATACATTTTTAGGACACATACTATAGGATGATATTATTTATACATTTTTAGGACACATACCTTAGTATGATATTATTTATACATTTTTAGGACACATACTGTAGTATGACATTATTTATACATTTTTAGGACACATACTATAGTATGCAATTATTTTTACATTTTTTAGGACACATACTATAGTATGATATTATTTATAAATTTTGAGGACACATACTATAGTATGATATTATTTTTACATTTTTTGGACACATACTAAAGTATGATATTATTTATACATTTTTAGGACACATAATATAGTATGATATTATTTATACATTTTTAGGACACATACTATAGTATGATATTATTTATATATTTTTAGGACACATACCTTAGTATGATATTATTTATACATTTTTAGGACACATACTGTAGTATGACATTATTTATACATTTTTAGGACACATACTATAGAATTCAATTATTTGTACATTTTTAGGACACATACTATAGTATGATATTATTTATAAATTTTGAGGACACATACTATAGTATGATATTATTTTTACATTTTTTGGACACATACTAAAGTATGATATTATTTATACATTTTTAGGACACATACTATAGTTTGATATTATTTATACATTTTTAGGACACATACTATAGTATGATATTATTTTTACATTTTTTGGACACATACTAAAGTATGATATTATTTATACAATTTTAGGACACATACTATAGTATGATATTATTTATACATTTTTAGGACACATACCTTAGTATGATATTATTTATACATTTTTAGGACACATACCTTAGTATGATATTCTTTATACATTTTTAGGACACATACCTTAGTATTATATTATTTATACATTTTTAAGACACATACTATAGTATGATATTATTTATACATTTTTAGGACACAAACCTTAGTATGATATTCTTTATACATTTTTAGGACACATACCTTAGTATTATATTATTTATACATTTTTAGGACAAATACTATAGTATGCAATTATTTTTACATTTTTTAGGACACATACTATAGTATGATATTATTTATACATTTTTAGGACACATAGTATAGTTTGATATTATTTTTACATTTTTTTGGACACATAATAAAGTATGATATTATTTATACATTTTTAGGACACATACTACAGTATGATATTATTTATACATTTTTAGGACACACACCTTAGTATGATATTATTTATACATTTTTAGGACAAATACTATAGTATGCAATTATTTTTACATTTTTTAGGACACATACTATAGTATGATATTATTTATACATTTTTAGGACACATACTATAGTATGATATTATTTTTACATTTTTTGGACACATACTAAAGTATGATATTATTTATACATTTTTAGGACACATACTATAGTATGATATTATTTATACATTTTTAGGACACATACCTTAGTATGATATTATTTATACATTTTTAGGACACATACTGTAGTATGACATTATTTATACATTTTTAGGACACATACCTTAGTATGATATTATTTATACATTTTTAGGACACATACTGTAGTATGATATTATTTATACATTTTTAGGACACATACTATAGTATGCAATTATTTTTACATTTTTTAGGACACATACTAAAGTATGATATTATTTATACATTTTTAGGACACATACTATAGTATGATATTATTTATACATTTTTAGGACACATACCTTAGTAAGATATTATTTATACATTGTTAGGACACATAGTATAGTATGCAATTATTTTTACATTTTTTAGGACATACTATAGTATGATATTATTTATACTTTTTTAGGACACATACTATAGTATGATATTATTTTTACATTTTTTGGACACATACTAAAGTATGATATTATTTATACATTTTTAGGACACATACTATAGTATGATATTATTTATAAAATTTTAGGACACATACCTTAGTATGATATTATTTATACATTTTTAGGACACATACAGTAGTATGATATTATTTATACATTTTTAGGACACATACTATAGTATGATATTATTTATACATTTTTAGGACACATACCTTAGTATGATATTATTTATACATTTTTAGGACACATACCTTAGTATTATATTATTTATACATTTTTAGGACAAATACTATGGTATGCAATTATTTTAACATTTTTTGGGACACATTCTATGGTATGATATCATTTATACATTTTTATGACACATAGTATAGTTTGAAATTATTTTTACATTTTTTGGACACAAACTAAAGTATGAAATTATTTATACATTTTTAGGACACATACCTTAGTATGATATTATTTATACATTTTTAGGACCATACCTTAGTATGATATTATTTATACATTTTTAGGACACATACTGTAGTATGATATTATTTATACATTTTTAGGACACATACTATAGTATGCAATTATTTTTACATTTTTTAGGACACATACTATAGTATGATATTATTTCTACATTTTTAGGACACATAATATAGTATGATATTATTTTTACATTTTTTAGACACATACTAAATTATGATATTATTTATACATTTTTAGGACACATACTATAGTTTGATATTATTTATACATTTTTAGGACACATACCTTAGTATGATATTATTTATACATTTTTAAGACACATACTGTAGTAGGATATAATTTATTCATTTTTAGGACACATACCTTAGTATGATATTATTTATACATTTTTAGGACACATACCTTAGTATTATATTATTTATACATTTTTAGGACAAATACTATAGTATGCAATTATTTTTACATTTTTATGACACGAACTATAGTATGATATTATTTATACATTTTTAGGACACATAGTATAGTTTGATATTATTTTTACATTTTTTTGGACACATACTAAAGTATGATATTATTTATACATTTATAGGACACATACTACAGTAGGATATTATTTATACATTTTTAGGACACACACCTTAGTATGATATTATTTATACATTTTTAGGACAAATACTAAAGTATGCAATTATTTTTACATTTTTTAGGACACATACTATAGTATGATAATATTTATACATTTTTAGGACACATACTATAGTATGATATTATTTTTACATTTTTTGGACACATACTAAAGTATGATATTATTTATACATTTTTAGGACACATAATATAGTATGATATTATTTATACATTTTTAGGACACATACTATAGTATGATATTATTTATATATTTTTAGGACACATACCTTAGTATGATATTATTTATACATTTTTAGGACACATACTGTAGTATGACATTATTTATACATTTTTAGGACACATACTATAGTATGCAATTATTTGTACATTTTTAGGACACATACTATAGTATGATATTATTTATAAATTTTGAGGACACATACTATAGTATGATATTATTTTTACATTTTTTGGACACATACTATAGTTTGATATTATTTATACATTTTTAGGACACATACCTTAGTATGATATTATTTATACATTTTTAAGACACATACTATAATATGATTTTATTTATACATTTTTAGAACACATACCTTAGTATGATATTATTTATACATTTTTAAGACACATACTATAGTATGATATTATTTATACATTTTTAGGACACAAACCTTAGTATGATATTCTTTATACATTTTTAGGACACATACCTTAGTATTATATTATTTATACATTTTTAGGACAAATACTATAGTATGCAATTATTTTTACATTTTTTAGGACACATACTATAGTATGATATTATTTATACATTTTTAGGACACATAGTATAGTTTGATATTATTTTTACATTTTTTGGACACATAATAAAGTATGATATTATTTATACATTTTTAGGACACATACTACAGTATGATATTATTTATACATTTTTAGGACACACACCTTAGTATGATATTATTTATACATTTTTAGGACAAATACTATAGTATGCAATTATTTTTACATTTTTTAGGACACATACTATAGTATGATATTATTTATACATTTTTAGGACACATACTATAGTATGATATTATTCTTACATTTTTTGGACACATACTAAAGTATGATATTATTTATACATTTTAGGACACATACTATAGTATGATATTATTTATACATTTTTAGGACACATAGTATAGTTTGATATTATTTTTACATTTTTTTGGACACATACTAAAGTATGATATTATTTATACATTTATAGGACACATACTACAGTAGGATATTATTTATACATTTTTAGGACACACACCTTAGTATGATATTATTTATACATTTTTAGGACAAATACTAAAGTATGCAATTATTTTTACATTTTTTAGGACACATACTATAGTATGATATTATTTATACATTTTTAGGACACATACTATAGTATGATATTATTTTTACATTTTTTGGACACATACTAAAGTATGATATTATTTATACATTTTTAGGACACATAATATAGTATGATATTATTTATACATTTTTAGGACACATACTATAGTATGATATTATTTATATATTTTTAGGACACATACCTTAGTATGATATTATTTATACATTTTTAGGACACATACTGTAGTATGACATTATTTATACATTTTTAGGACACATACTATAGTATGCAATTATTTGTACATTTTTAGGACACATACTATAGTATGATATTATTTATAAATTTTGAGGACACATACTATAGTATGATATTATTTTTACATTTTTTGGACACATACTATAGTTTGATATTATTTATACATTTTTAGGACACATACCTTAGTATGATATTATTTATACATTTTTAAGACACATAATATAATATGATTTTATTTATACATTTTTAGAACACATACCTTAGTATGATATTATTTATACATTTTTAAGACACATACTATAGTATGATATTATTTATACATTTTTAGGACACAAACCTTAGTATGATATTCTTTATACATTTTTAGGACACATACCTTAGTATTATATTATTTATACATTTTTAGGACAAATACTATAGTATGCAATTATTTTTACATTTTTTAGGACACATACTATAGTATGATATTATTTATACATTTTTAGGACACATAGTATAGTTTTATATTATTTTTACATTTTTTTGGACACATAATAAAGTATGATATTATTTATACATTTTTAGGACACATACTACAGTATGATATTATTTATACATTTTTAGGACACACACCTTAGTATGATATTATTTATACATTTTTAGGACAAATACTATAGTATGCAATTATTTTTACATTTTTTAGGACACATACTATACTATGATATTATTTATACATTTTTAGGACACATACTATAGTATGATATTATTTTTACATTTTTTGGACACATACTAAAGTATGATATTATTCATACATTTTTAGGACACATACTATAGTATGATATTATTTATACATTTTTAGGACACATACCTTAGTATGATATTATTTATACATTTTTAGGACACATACTGTAGTATGACATTATTTATACATTTTTAGGACACATACCTTAGTATGATATTATTTATACATTTTTAGGACACATACTGTAGTATGATATTATTTATACATTTTTAGGACACATACTATAGTATGCAATTATTTTTACATTTTTTAGACACATACTAAAGTATGATATTATTTATACATTTTTAGGACACATACTATAGTTTGATATGATTTATACATTTTTAGGACACATACCTTAGTATTATATTATTTATACATTTTTAGGACAAATACTATAGTATGCAATTATTTTTACATTTTTAGGACACATACTATAGTATGATATTATTTATACATTTTTAGGACACATAGTATAGTTTGATATTATTTTTACATTTTTTTGGACACATACTAAAGTATGATATTATTTATACATTTATAGGACACATACTACAGTAGGATATTATTTATACATTTTTAGGACACACACCTTAGTATGATATTATTTATACATTTTTAGGACAAATACTAAAGTATGCAATTATTTTTACATTTTTTAGGACACATACTATAGTATGATATTATTTATACATTTTTAGGACACATACTATAGTATGATATTATTTTTACATTTTTTGGACACATACTAAAGAATGATATTATTTATACATTTTTAGGACACATAATATAGTATGATATTATTTATACATTTTGAGGACACATACTATAGTATGATATTATTTATATATTTTTAGGACACATACCTTAGTATGATATTATTTATACATTTTTAGGACACATACTGTAGTATGACATTATTTATACATTTTTAGGACACATACTATAGTATGCAATTATTTGTACATTTTTAGGACACATACTATAGTATGATATTATTTATAAATTTTGAGGACACATACTATAGTATGATATTATTTTTACATTTTTTGGACACATACTAAAGTATGATATTATTTATACATTTTTAGGACACATACTATAGTTTGATATTATTTATACATTTTTAGGACACATACCTTAGTATGATATTTTTTATACATTTTTAAGACACATACTATAATATGATTTTATTTATACATTTTTAGGACACATACCTTAGTATGATATTATTTATACATTTTTAAGACACATACTATAGTATGATATTATTTATACATTTTTAGGACACAAACCTTAGTATGATATTCTTTATACATTTTTAGGACACATACCTTAGTATTATATTATTTATACATTTTTAGGACAAATACTATAGTATGCAATTATTTTTACATTTTTTAGGACACATACTATAGTATGATATTATTTATACATTTTTAGGACACATAGTATAGTTTGATATTATTTTTACATTTTTTTGGACACATAATAAAGTATGATATTATTTATACATTTTTAGGACACATACTACAGTATGATATTATTTATACATTTTTAGCACACACACCTTAGTATGATATTATTTATACATTTTTAGGACAAATACTATAGTATGCAATTATTTTTACATTTTTTAGGACACATACTATAGTATGATATTATTTATACATTTTTAGGACACATACTATAGTATGATCTTATTTTTACATTTTTTGGACACATACTAAAGTATGATATTATTTATACATTTTTAGGACACATACTATAGTATGATATTATTTATACATTTTTAGGACACATACCTTAGTATGATATTATTTATACATTTTTAGGACACATACTGTAGTATGACATTATTTATACATTTTTAGGACACATACCTTAGTATGATATTATTTATACATTTTTAGGACACATACTGTAGTATGATATTATTTATACATTTTTAGGACACATACTATAGTATGCAATTATTTTTACATTTTTTTAGGACACATACTAAAGTATGATATTATTTATACATTTTTAGGACACATACCTTAGTAAGATATTATTTATACATTGTTAGGACACATAGTATAGTATGAAATTATTTTTACATTTTTTAGGACATACTATAGTATGATATTATTTATACATTTTTAGGACACATACTATAGTATGATATTATTTTTACATTTTTTGGACACATACTAAAGTATGATATTATTTATACATTTTTAGGACACATACTATAGTATGATATTATTTATACATTTTTAGGACACATACCTTAGTATGATATTATTTATACATTTTTAGGACACATACCTTAGTATTATATTATTTATACATTTTTAGGACAAATACTATGGTATGCAATTATTTTTACATTTTTTGGGACACATTCTATAGTATGATATCATTTATACATTTTTATGACACATAGTATAGTTTGATATTATTTATACATTTTTAGGACACATACCTTAGTATGATATTATTTATACATTTTTAAGACACATACTATAGTATGATATTATTTATATATTTTTAGGACACATACCTTAGTATGATATTATTTATACATTTTTAGGACACATACCTTAGTATGATATTATTTATACATTTTTAGGACACATATCTTAGTATGATATTATTTATACATTTTTAGGACACATACTGTAGTATGATATTATTTATACATTTTTAGGACACATACTATAGTATGCAATTATTTTTACATTTTTTAGGACACATACTATAGTATGATATTATTTCTACATTTTTAGGACACATAATATAGTATGATATTATTTTTACATTTTTTAGACACATACTAAAGTATGATATTATTTATACATTTTTAGGACACATACTATAGTTTGATATGATTTATACATTTTTAGGACACATACCTTAGTATGATATTATTTATACATTTTTAAGACACATACTATAGTATGATATTATTTATATATTTTTAGGACACATACCTTAGTATGATATTATTTATACATTTTTAGGACACATACTGTAGTATGACATTATTTATACATTTTTAGGACACATACTATAGTATGCAATTATTTGTACATTTTTAGGACACATACTATAGTATGATATTATTTATAAATTTTGAGGACACATACTATAGTATGATATTATTTTTACATTTTTTGGACACATACTAAAGTATGATATTATTTATACATTTTTAGGACACATACTATAGTTTGATATTATTTATACATTTTTAGGACACATACCTTAGTATGATATTATTTATACATTTTTAAGACACATACTATAATATGATTTTATTTATCCATTTTTAGGACACATACCTTAGTATGATATTATTTATACATTTTTAAGACACATACTATAGTATGATATTATTTATACATTTTTAGGACACAAACCTTAGTATGATATTCTTTATACATTTTTAGGACACATACCTTAGTATTATATTATTTATACATTTTTAGGACAAATACTATAGTATGCAATTATTTTTACATTTTTTAGGACACATACTATAGTATGATATTATTTATACATTTTTAGGACACATAGTATAGTTTGATATTATTTTTACATTTTTTTGGACACATAATAAAGTATGATATTATTTATACATTTTTAGGACACATACTACAGTATGATATTATTTATACATTTTTAGGACACACACCTTAGTATGATATTATTTATACATTTTTAGGACAAATACTATAGTATGCAATTATTTTTACATTTTTTAGGACACATACTATAGTATGATATTATTTATACATTTTTAGGACACATACTATAGTATGATATTATTTTTACATTTTTTGGACACATACTAAAGTATGATATTATTTATACATTTTTAGGACACATACTATAGTATGATATTATTTATACATTTTTAGGACACATACCTTAGTATGATATTATTTATACATTTTTAGGACACATACTGTAGTATGACATTATTTATACATTTTTAGGACACATACCTTAGTATGATATTATTTATACATTTTTAGGACACATACTGTAGTATGATATTATTTATACATTTTTAGGACACATACTATAGTATGCAATTATTTTTACATTTTTTAGGACACATACTAAAGTATGATATTATTTATACATTTTTAGGACACATACTATAGTATGATATTATTTATACATTTTTAGGACACATACCTTAGTAAGATATTATTTATACATTGTTAGGACACATAGTATAGTATGCAATTATTTTTACATTTTTTAGGACATACTATAGTATGATATTATTTATACATTTTTAGGACACATACTATAGTATGATATTATTTTTACATTTTTTGGACACATACTAAAGTATGATATTATTTATACATTTTTAGGACACATACTATAGTATGATATTATTTATAAATTTTTAGGACACATACCTTAGTATGATATTATTTATACATTTTTAGGACACATACAGTAGTATGATATTATTTATACATTTTTAGGACACATACAAAAGTAGGATATAATTTATACAATTTTAGGACACATACTATAGTATGATATTATTTTTACATTTTTTGGACACATACTAAAGTATGATATTATTTATACATTTTTAGGACACATACTATAGTATGATATTATTTATACATTTTTAGGACACATACCTTAGTATGATATTATTTATACATTTTTAGGACACATACCTTAGTATTATATTATTTATACATTTTTAGGACAAATACTATGGTATGCAATTATTTTTACATTTTTTGGGACACATTCTATGGTATGATATCATTTATACATTTTTATGACACATAGTATAGTTTGAAATTATTTTTACATTTTTTGGACACAAACTAAAGTATGATATTATTTATACATTTTTAGGACACATACCTTAGTATGATATTATTTATACATTTTTAGGACACATACCTTAGTATGATATTATTTATACATTTTTAGGACACATACTGTAGTATGATATTATTTATACATTTTTAGGACACATACTATAGTATGCAATTATTTTTACATTTTTTAGGACACATACTATAGTATGATATTATTTCTACATTTTTAGGACACATAATATAGTATGATATTATTTTTACATTTTTTAGACACATACTAAAGTATGATATTATTTATACATTTTTAGGACACATACTATAGTTTGATATTATTTATACATTTTTAGGACACATACCTTAGTATGATATTATTTATACATTTTTAAGACACATACTGTAGTAGGATATAATTTATTCATTTTTAGGACACATACCTTAGTATGATATTATTTATACATTTTTAGGACACATACCTTAGTATTATATTATTTATACATTTTTAGGACAAATACTATAGAATGCAATTATTTTTACATTTTTAGGACACATACTATAGTATGATATTATTTATACATTTTTAGGACACATAGTATAGTTTGATATTATTTTTACATTTTTTGGACACATACTAAAGTATGATATTATTTATTCATTTATAGGACACATACTACAGTAGGATATTATTTATACATTTTTAGGACACACACCTTAGTATGATATTATTTATACATTTTTAGGACAAATACTAAAGTATGCAATTATTTTTACATTTTTTAGGACACATACTATAGTATGATATTATTTATACATTTTTAGGACACATACTATAGTATGATATTATTTTTACATTTTTTGGACACATACTAAAGTATGATATTATTTATACATTTTTAGGACACATAATATAGTATGATATTATTTATACATTTTTAGGACACATACTATAGTATGATATTATTTATATATTTTTAGGACACATACCTTAGTATGATATTATTTATACATTTTTAGGACACATACTGTAGTATGACATTATTTATACATTTTTAGGACACATACTATAGTATGCAATTATTTGTGCATTTTTAGGACACATACTATAGTATGATATTATTTATAAATTTTGAGGACACATACTATAGTATGATATTATTTTTACATTTTTTGGACACATACTAAAGTATGATATTATTTATACATTTTTAGGACACATACTATAGTTTGATATTATTTATACATTTTTAGGACACATACCTTAGTATGATATTATTTATACATTTTTAAGACACATACTATAATATGATTTTATTTATACATTTTTAGGACACATACCTTAGTATGATATTCTTTATACATTTTTAGGACACATACCTTAGTATTATATTATTTATACATTTTTAGGACAAATACTATAGTATGCAATTATTTTTACATTTTTAGGACACATACTATAGTATGATATTATTTATACATTTTTAGGACACATAGTATAGTTTGATATTATTTTTACATTTTTTTGGACACATAATAAAGTATGATATTATTTATACATTTTTAGGACACATACTACAGTATGATATTATTTATACATTTTTAGGACACACACCTTAGTATGATATTATTTATACATTTTTAGGACAAATACTATAGTATGCAATTATTTTTACATTTTTTAGGACACATACTATAGTATGATATTATTTATACATTTTTAGGACACATACTATAGTATGATATTATTTTTACATTTTTTGGACACATACTAAAGTATGATATTATTTATACATTTTTAGGACACATACTATAGTATGATATTATTTATACATTTTTAGGACACATACCTTAGTATGATATTATTTATACATTTTTAGGACACATACTGTAGTATGACACTATTTATACATTTTTAGGACACATACCTTAGTATGATATTATTTATACATTTTTAGGACACATACTGTAGTATAATATTATTTATACATTTTTAGGACACATACTATAGTATGCAATTATTTTTACATTTTTTAGGACACATACTAAAGTATGATATTATTTATACATTTTTAGGACACATACTATAGTATGATATTATTTATACATTTTTAGGACACATACCTTAGTAAGATATTATTTATACATTGTTAGGACACATAGTATAGTATGCAATTATTTTCACATTTTTTAGGACATACTATAGTATGATATTATTTATACATTTTTAGGACACATACTATAGTATGATATTATTTTTACATTTTTTGGACACATACTAAAGTATGATATTATTTATACATTTTTAGGACACATACTATAGTATGATATTATTTATAAATTTTTAGGACACATACCTTAGTATGATATTATTTATACATTTTTAGGACACATACAGTAGTATGATATTATTTATACATTTTTAGGACACATTCAAAAGTAGGATATAATTTATACAATTTTAGGACACATACTATAGTATGATATTATTTTTACATTTTTTGGACACATACTAAAGTATGATATTATTTATACATTTTTAGGACACATACTATAGTATGATATTATTTATACATTTTTAGGACACATACCTTAGTATTATATTATTTATACATTTTTAGGACACATACCTTAGTATTATATTATTTATACATTTTTAGGACAAATACTATGGTATGCAATTATTTTTACATTTTTTGGGACACATTCTATAGTATGATATCATTTATACATTTTTATGACACATAGTATAGTTTGATATTATTTTTACATTTTTTGGACACAAACTAAAGTATGATATTATTTATACATTTTTAGGACACATACCTTAGTATGATATTATTTATACATTTTTAGGACACATACCTTAGTATGATATTATTTATACATTTTTAGGACACATACTGTAGTATGATATTATTTATACATTTTTAGGACACATACTATAGTATGCAATTATTTTTACATTTTTTAGGACACATACTATAGTATGATATTATTTCTACATTTTTAGGACACATAATATAGTATGATATTATTTTTACATTTTTTAGACACATACTAAAGTATGATATTATTGATACATTTTTAGGACACATACTATAGTTTGATATTATTTATACATTTTTAGGACACATACCTTAGTATGATATTATTTATACATTTTTAAGACACATACTGTAGTAGGATATAATTTATTCATTTTTAGGACACATACCTTTGTATGATATTATTTATACATTTTTAGGACACATACCTTAGTATTATATTATTTATACATTTTTAGGACAAATACTATAGTATGCAATTATTTTTACATTTTTAGGACACATACTATAGTATGATATTATTTATACATTTTTAGGACACATAGTATAGTTTGATATTATTTTTACATTTTTTTGGACACATACTAAAGTATGATATTATTTATACATTTATAGGACACATACTACAGTAGGATATTATTTATACATTTTTAGGACACACACCTTAGTATGATATTATTTATACATTTTTAGGACAAATACTAAAGTATGCAATTATTTTTACATTTTTTAGGACACATACTATAGTATGATATTATTTATACATTTTTAGGACACATACTATAGTATGATATTATTTTTAAATTTTTTGGACACATACTAAAGTATGATATTATTTATACATTTTTAGGACACAAACTATAGTATGATATTATTTATACATTTTTAGGACACATACCTTAGTATGATATTATTTATACATTTTTAGGACACATACTGTAGTATGACATTATTTATACATTTTTAGGACACATACTATAGTATGAAATTATTTTTAGATTTTTTTAGGACACATACTATAGTATGATATTATTCATAAATTTTGAGGACACATACTATAGTATGATATTATTTTTACATTTTTTGGACACATACTAAAGTATGATATTATTTATACATTTTTAGGACACATAATATAGTATGATATTATTTATACATTTTTAGGACACATACTATAGTATGATATTATTTATACATTTTTAGGACACATACCTTAGTATGATATTATTTATACATTTTTAGGACACATACTGTAGTATGACATTATTTATACATTTTTAGGACACATACTATAGTATGCAATTATTTGTACATTTTTTAGGACACATACTATAGTATGATATTATTTATAAATTTTGAGGACACATACTATAGTATGATATTATTTTTACATTTTTTGGACACATACTAAAGTATGATATTATTTATACATTTTTAGGACACATACTATAGTTTGATATTATTTATACATTTTTAGGACACATACCTTAGTATGATATTATTTATACATTTTTAGGACACATACTGTAGTATGACATTATTTATACATTTTTAGGACACATACTATAGTATGCAATTATTTGTACATTTTTTAGGACACATACTATAGTATGATATTATTTATAAATTTTGAGGACACATACTATAGTATGATATTATTTTTACATTTTTTGGACACATACTAAAGTATGATATTATTTATACATTTTTAGGACACATACTACAGTATGATATTATTTATACATTTTTAGGACACATACCTTAGTATTATATTATTTATACATTTTTAGGACAAATACTATAGTATGCAATTATTTTTACATTTTTTAGGACACATACCTTAGTATGATATTATTTATACATTTTTAAGACACATACTATAATATGATTTTATTTATACATTTTTAGGACACATACCTTAGTATAATATTATTTATACATTTTTAGGACACATACCTTAGTATGATATTATTTATACATTTTTAGGACACATACCTTAGTATTATATTATTTATACATTTTTAGGACAAATACTATAGTATGATATTATTTATACATTTTTAGGACACATACTACAGTATGATATTATTTATACATTTTTAGGACACACACCTTAGTATGAAATTATTTATACATTTTTAGGACACATACTATAGTATGATATTATTTATACATTTTTAGGACACATACTGTAGTATGATATTATTTATACATTTTTAGGACACATACTATAGTATGCAATTATTTTTACATTTTATAGGACATATACTATAGTATGATATTATTTATACATTTTTAGGACACATACTATAGTATGATATTATTTTTACATTTTTTGGACACATACTAAAGTATGATATTATGTATACATTTTTAGGACACATACCTTAGTATGATATTATTTATACATTTTTAGGACACATACCTTAGTAAGATATTATTTATACATTTTTAGGACACATAGTATAGTATGCAATTATTTTTACATTTTTTAGGACACATACTATAGTATGATATTATTTATACATTTTTAGGACACATACTATAGTATGATATTATTTTTACATTTTTTGGACACATACTAAAGTATGATATTATTTGTACATTTTTAGGACACATACTATCGTATGATATTATTTATAATTTTTTAGGACACATACCTTAGTATGATATTATTTATACATTTTTACGACACATACTGTAGTATGATATTATCTATACATTTTTAGGACACATACTGAAGTAGGATATAATTTATACATTTTTAGGACACATACTATAGTATGATATTATTTTTCTATTTTTTGGACACATACTAAAGTATGATATTATATATACATTTTTAGGACACATACCTTAGTATTATATTATTTATACATTTTAGGACAAATACTATAGTATGCAATTATTTTTACATTTTTTGGGACACATACTATAGTATGATATTATCTATACATTTTTATGACACATAGTATAGTTTGATATTATTTTTACATTTTTTGGACACATACTAAAGTATGATATTATTTATACATTTTTAGGACACATACTGTAGTATGACATTATTTATACATTTTTAGGACACATACCTTAGTATGATATTATTTATACATTTTTAGGACACATACTAAAGTATGATATTATTTATACATTTTTAGGACACATACTATAGTTTGATATTATTTATACATTTTTAGGACACATACCTTAGTATGATATTATTTATACATTTTTAAGACACATACTATAATATGATTTTATTTATACATTTTTAGGACACATACCTTAGTATGATATTATTTATACATTTTTAGGACACATACCTTAGTATTATATTATTTATACATTTTTAGGACAAATACTATAGTATGCAATTATTTTTACATTTTTTAGGACACATACCTTAGTATGATATTATTTATACATTTTTAAGACACATACTATAATATGATTTTATTTATACATTTTTAGGACACATACCTTAGTATAATATTATTTATACATTTTTAGGACACATACCTTAGTATGATATTATTTATACATTTTTAGGACACATACCTTAGTATTATATTATTTATACATTTTTAGGACAAATACTATAGTATGATATTATTTATACATTTTTAGGACACATACTACAGTATGATATTATTTATACATTTTTAGGACACACACCTTAGTATGAAATTATTTATACATTTTTAGGACACATACTATAGTATGATATTATTTATACATTTTTAGGACACATACTGTAGTATGATATTATTTATACATTTTTAGGACACATACTATAGTACGCAATTATTTTTACATTTTATAGGACATATACTATAGTATGATATTATTTATACATTTTTAGGACACATACTATAGTATGATATTATTTTTACATTTTTTGGACACATACTAAAGTATGATATTATGTATACATTTTTAGGACACATACCTTAGTATGATATTATTTATACATTTTTAGGACACATACCTTAGTAAGATATTATTTATACATTTTTAGGACACATAGTATAGTATGCAATTATTTTTACATTTTTTTGGACACATACTATAGTATGATATTATTTATACATTTTTAGGACACATACTATAGTATGATATTATTTTTACATTTTTTGGACACATACTAAAGTATGATATTATTTATACATTTTTAGGACACATACTATCGTATAATATTATTTATAATTTTTTAGGACACATACCTTAGTATGATATTATTTATACATTTTTACGACACATACTGTAGTATGATATTATTTATACATTTTTAGGACACATACTGAAGTAGGATATAATTTATACATTTTTAGGACACATACTATAGTATGATATTATTTTTACATTTTTTGGACACATACTAAAGTATGATATTATATATACATTTTTAGGACACATACCTTAGTATTATATTATTTATACATTTTAGGACAAATACTATAGTATGCAATTATTTTTACATTTTTTGGGACACATATTATAGTATGATATTATCTATACATTTTTATGACACATAGTATAGTTTGATATTATTTTTACATTTTTTTGGACACATAATAAAGTATGATATTATTTATACATTTTTAGGACACATACTACAGTATGATATTATTTATACATTTTTAGGACACACACCTTAGTATGATATTATTTATACATTTTTAGGACAAATACTATAGTATGCAATTATTTTTACATTTTTTAGGACACATACTATAGTATGATATTATTTATACATTTTTAGGACACATACTATAGTATGATATTATTTTTACATTTTTTGGACACATACTAAAGTATGATATTATGTATACATTTTTAGGACACATACCTTAGTATGATATTATTTATACATTTTTAGGACACATACCTTAGTAAGATATTATTTATACATTTTTAGGACACATAGTATAGTATGCAATTATTTTTACATTTTTTAGGACACATACTATAGTATGATATTATTTATACATTTTTAGGACACATACTATAGTATGATATTATTTTTACATTTTTTGGACACATACTAAAGTATGATATTATTTGTACATTTTTAGGACACATACTATCGTATGATATTATTTATAATTTTTTAGGACACATACCTTAGTATGATATTATTTATACATTTTTACGACACATACTGTAGTATGATATTATCTATACATTTTTAGGACACATACTGAAGTAGGATATAATTTATACATTTTTAGGACACATACTATAGTATGATATTATTTTTCTATTTTTTGGACACATACTAAAGTATGATATTATATATACATTTTTAGGACACATACCTTAGTATTATATTATTTATACATTTTAGGACAAATACTATAGTATGCAATTATTTTTACATTTTTTGGGACACATACTATAGTATGATATTATCTATACATTTTTATGACACATAGTATAGTTTGATATTATTTTTACATTTTTTGGACACATACTAAAGTATGATATTATTTATACATTTTTAGGACACATACTGTAGTATGACATTATTTATACATTTTTAGGACACATACCTTAGTATGATATTATTTATACATTTTTAGGACACATACTAAAGTATGATATTATTTATACATTTTTAGGACACATACTATAGTTTGATATTATTTATACATTTTTAGGACACATACCTTAGTATGATATTATTTATACATTTTTAAGACACATACTATAATATGATTTTATTTATACATTTTTAGGACACATACCTTAGTATGATATTATTTATACATTTTTAGGACACATACCTTAGTATTATATTATTTATACATTTTTAGGACAAATACTATAGTATGCAATTATTTTTACATTTTTTAGGACACATACCTTAGTATGATATTATTTATACATTTTTAAGACACATACTATAATATGATTTTATTTATACATTTTTAGGACACATACCTTAGTATAATATTATTTATACATTTTTAGGACACATACCTTAGTATGATATTATTTATACATTTTTAGGACACATACCTTAGTATTATATTATTTATACATTTTTAGGACAAATACTATAGTATGATATTATTTATACATTTTTAGGACACATACTACAGTATGATATTATTTATACATTTTTAGGACACACACCTTAGTATGAAATTATTTATACATTTTTAGGACACATACTATAGTATGATATTATTTATACATTTTTAGGACACATACTGTAGTATGATATTATTTATACATTTTTAGGACACATACTATAGTACGCAATTATTTTTACATTTTATAGGACATATACTATAGTATGATATTATTTATACATTTTTAGGACACATACTATAGTATGATATTATTTTTACATTTTTTGGACACATACTAAAGTATGATATTATGTATACATTTTTAGGACACATACCTTAGTATGATATTATTTATACATTTTTAGGACACATACCTTAGTAAGATATTATTTATACATTTTTAGGACACATAGTATAGTATGCAATTATTTTTACATTTTTTTGGACACATACTATAGTATGATATTATTTATACATTTTTAGGACACATACTATAGTATGATATTATTTTTACATTTTTTGGACACATACTAAAGTATGATATTATTTATACATTTTTAGGACACATACTATCGTATAATATTATTTATAATTTTTTAGGACACATACCTTAGTATGATATTATTTATACATTTTTACGACACATACTGTAGTATGATATTATTTATACATTTTTAGGACACATACTGAAGTAGGATATAATTTATACATTTTTAGGACACATACTATAGTATGATATTATTTTTACATTTTTTGGACACATACTAAAGTATGATATTATATATACATTTTTAGGACACATACCTTAGTATTATATTATTTATACATTTTAGGACAAATACTATAGTATGCAATTATTTTTACATTTTTTGGGACACATATTATAGTATGATATTATCTATACATTTTTATGACACATAGTATAGTTTGATATTATTTTTACATTTTTTTGGACACATAATAAAGTATGATATTATTTATACATTTTTAGGACACATACTACAGTATGATATTATTTATACATTTTTAGGACACACACCTTAGTATGATATTATTTATACATTTTTAGGACAAATACTATAGTATGCAATTATTTTTACATTTTTTAGGACACATACTATAGTATGATATTATTTATACATTTTTAGGACACATACTATAGTATGATATTATTTTTACATTTTTTGGACACATACTAAAGTATGATATTATTTATACATTTTTAGGACACATACTATAGTATGATATTATTTATACATTTTTAGGACACATACCTTAGTATGATATTATTTATACATTTTTAGGACACATACTGTAGTATGACATTATTTATACATTTTTAGGACACATACCTTAGTATGATATTATTTATACATTTTTAGGACACATACTGTAGTATAATATTATTTATACATTTTTAGGACACATACTATAGTATGCAATTATTTTTACATTTTTTAGGACACATACTAAAGTATGATATTATTTATACATTTTTAGGACACATACTATAGTATGATATTATTTATACATTTTTAGGACACATACCTTAGTAAGATATTATTTATACATTGTTAGGACACATAGTATAGTATGCAATTATTTTTACATTTTTTAGGACATACTATAGTATGATATTATTTATACATTTTTAGGACACATTCTATAGTATGATATTATTTTTACATTTTTTGGACACATACTAAAGTATGATATTATTTATACATTTTTAGGACACATACTATAGTATGATATTATTTATAAATTTTTAGGACACATACCTTAGTATGATATTATTTATACATTTTTAGGACACATACAGTAGTATGATATTATTTATACATTTTTAGGACACATACAAAAGTAGGATATAATTTATACAATTTTAGGACACATACTATAGTATGATATTATTTTTACATTTTTTGGACACATACTAAAGTATGATATTATTTATACATTTTTAGGACACATACTATAGTATGATATTATTTATACATTTTTAGGACACATACCTTAGTATTATATTATTTATACATTTTTAGGACACATACCTTAGTATTATATTATTTATACATTTTTAGGACAAATACTATGGTATGCAATTATTTTTACATTTTTTGGGACACATTCTATAGTATGATATCATTTATACATTTTTATGACACATAGTATAGTTTGATATTATTTTTACATTTTTTGGACACAAACTAAAGTATGATATTATTTATACATTTTTAGGACACATACCTTAGTATGATATTATTTATACATTTTTAGGACACATACCTTAGTATGATATTATTTATACATTTTTAGGACACATACTGTAGTATGATATTATTTATACATTTTTAGGACACATACTATAGTATGCAATTATTTTTACATTTTTTAGGACACATAATATAGTATGATATTATTTTTACATTTTTTAGACACATACTAAAGTATGATATTATTTATACATTTTTAGGACACATACTATAGTTTGATATTATTTATACATTTTTAGGACACATACCTTAGTATGATATTATTTATACATTTTTAAGACACATACTGTAGTAGGATATAATTTATTCATTTTTAGGACACATACCTTAGTATGATATTATTTATACATTTTTAGGACACATACCTTAGTATTATATTATTTATACATTTTTAGGACAAATACTATAGTATGCAATTATTTTTACATTTTTAGGACACATACTATAGTATGATATTATTTATACATTTTTAGGACACATAGTATAGTTTGATATTATTTTTACATTTTTTTGGACACATACTAAAGTATGATATTATTTATACATTTATAGGACACATACTACAGTAGGATATTATTTATACATTTTTAGGACACACACCTTAGTATGATATTATTTATACATTTTTAGGACAAATACTAAAGTATGCAATTATTTTTACATTTTTAGGACACATACTATAGTATGATATTATTTATACATTTTTAGGACACATACTATAGTATGATATTATTTTTAAATTTTTTGGACACATACTAAAGTATGATATTATTTATACATTTTTAGGACACAAACTATAGTATGATATTATTTATACATTTTTAGGACACATACCTTAGTATGATATTATTTATACATTTTTAGGACACATACTGTAGTATGACATTATTTATACATTTTTAGGACACATACTATAGTATGAAATTATTTTTAGATTTTTTTAGGACACATACTATAGTATGATATTATTCATAAATTTTGAGGACACATACTATAGTATGATATTATTTTTACATTTTTTGGACACATACTAAAGTATGATATTATTTATACATTTTTAGGACACATAATATAGTATGATATTATTTATACATTTTTAGGACACATACTATAGTATGATATTATTTATACATTTTTAGGACACATACCTTAGTATGATATTATTTATACATTTTAGGACACATACTGTAGTATGACATTATTTATACATTTTTAGGACACATACTATAGTATGCAATTATTTGTAAATTTTTTAGGACACATACTATAGTATGATATTATTTATAAATTTTGAGGACACATACTATAGTATGATATTATTTTTACATTTTTTGGACACATACTAAAGTATGATATTATTTATATATTTTTAGGACACATACTATAGTTTGATATTATTTATACATTTTTAGGACACATACCTTAGTATGATATTATTTATACATTTTTAAGACACATACTATAATATGATTTTATTTATACATTTTTAGGACACATACCTTAGTATGATATTATTTATACATTTTTAGGACACATACCTTAGTATTATATTATTTATACATTTTTAGGACAAATACTATAGTATGCAATTATTTTTACATTTTTTAGGACACATACCTTAGTATGATATTATTTATACATTTTTAAGACACATACTATAATATGATTTTATTTATACATTTTTAGGACACATACCTTAGTATAATATTATTTATACATTTTTAGGACACATACCTTAGTATGATATTATTTATACATTTTTAGGACACATACCTTAGTATTATATTATTTGTACATTTTTAGGACAAATACTATAGTATGATATTATTTATACATTTTTAGGACACATACTACAGTATGATATTATTTATACATTTTTAGGACACACACCTTAGTATGAAATTATTTATACATTTTTAGGACACATACTATAGTATGATATTATTTATACATTTTTAGGACACATACTGTAGTATGATATTATTTATACATTTTTAGGACACATACTATAGTATGCAATTATTTTTACATTTTATAGGACATATACTATAGTATGATATTATTTATACATTTTTAGGACACATACTATAGTATGATATTATTTTTACATTTTTTGGACACATACTAAAGTATGATATTATGTATACATTTTTAGGACACATACCTTAGTATGATATTATTTATACATTTTTAGGACACATACCTTAGTAAGATATTATTTATACATTTTTAGGACACATAGTATAGTATGCAATTATTTTTACATTTTTTAGGACACATACTATAGTATGATATTATTTATACATTTTTAGGACACATACTATAGTATGATATTATTTTTACATTTTTTGGACACATACTAAAGTATGATATTATTTATACATTTTTAGGACACATACTATCGTATGATATTATTTATAATTTTTTAGGACACATACCTTAGTATGATATTATTTATACATTTTTACGACACATACTGTAGTATGATATTATCTATACATTTTTAGGACACATACTGAAGTAGGATATAATTTATACATTTTTAGGACACATACTATAGTATGATATTATTTTTACATTTTTTGGACACATACTAAAGTATGATATTATATATACATTTTTAGGACACATACCTTAGTATTATATTATTTATACATTTTAGGACAAATACTATAGTATGCAATTATTTTTACATTTTTTGGGACACATACTATAGTATGATATTATCTATACATTTTTATGACACATAGTATAGTTTGATATTATTTTTACATTTTTTGGACACATACTAAAGTATGATATTATTTATACATTTTTAAGACACATACTGTAGTATGACATTATTTATACATTTTTAGGACACATACCTTAGTATGATATTATTTATACATTTTTAGGACACATACTAAAGTATGATATTATTTATACATTTTTAGGACACATACTATAGTTTGATATTATTTATACATTTTTAGGACACATACCTTAGTATGATATTATTTATACATTTTTAAGACACATATTATAATATGATTTTATTTATACATTTTTAGGACACATACCTTAGTATGATATTATTTATACATTTTTAGGACACATACCTTAGTAAGATATTATTTATACATTGTTAGGACACATAGTATAGTATGCAATTATTTTTACATTTTTTAGGACATACTATAGTATGATATTATTTATACATTTTTAGGACACATTCTATAGTATGATATTATTTTTACATTTTTTGGACACATACTAAAGTATGATATTATTTATACATTTTTAGGACACATACTATAGTATGATATTATTTATAAATTTTTAGGACACATACCTTAGTATGATATTATTTATACATTTTTAGGACACATACAGTAGTATGATATTATTTATACATTTTTAGGACACATACAAAAGTAGGATATAATTTATACAATTTTAGGACACATACTATAGTATGATATTATTTTTACATTTTTTGGACACATACTAAAGTATGATATTATTTATACATTTTTAGGACACATACTATAGTATGATATTATTTATACATTTTTAGGACACATACCTTAGTATTATATTATTTATACATTTTTAGGACACATACCTTAGTATTATATTATTTATACATTTTTAGGACAAATACTATGGTATGCAATTATTTTTACATTTTTTGGGACACATTCTATAGTATGATATCATTTATACATTTTTATGACACATAGTATAGTTTGATATTATTTTTACATTTTTTGGACACAAACTAAAGTATGATATTATTTATACATTTTTAGGACACATACCTTAGTATGATATTATTTATACATTTTTAGGACACATACCTTAGTATGATATTATTTATACATTTTTAGGACACATACTGTAGTATGATATTATTTATACATTTTTAGGACACATACTATAGTATGCAATTATTTTTACATTTTTTAGGACACATAATATAGTATGATATTATTTTTACATTTTTTAGACACATACTAAAGTATGATATTATTTATACATTTTTAGGACACATACTATAGTTTGATATTATTTATACATTTTTAGGACACATACCTTAGTATGATATTATTTATACATTTTTAAGACACATACTGTAGTAGGATATAATTTATTCATTTTTAGGACACATACCTTAGTATGATATTATTTATACATTTTTAGGACACATACCTTAGTATTATATTATTTATACATTTTTAGGACAAATACTATAGTATGCAATTATTTTTACATTTTTAGGACACATACTATAGTATGATATTATTTATACATTTTTAGGACACATAGTATAGTTTGATATTATTTTTACATTTTTTTGGACACATACTAAAGTATGATATTATTTATACATTTATAGGACACATACTACAGTAGGATATTATTTATACATTTTTAGGACACACACCTTAGTATGATATTATTTATACATTTTTAGGACAAATACTAAAGTATGCAATTATTTTTACATTTTTAGGACACATACTATAGTATGATATTATTTATACATTTTTAGGACACATACTATAGTATGATATTATTTTTAAATTTTTTGGACACATACTAAAGTATGATATTATTTATACATTTTTAGGACACAAACTATAGTATGATATTATTTATACATTTTTAGGACACATACCTTAGTATGATATTATTTATACATTTTTAGGACACATACTGTAGTATGACATTATTTATACATTTTTAGGACACATACTATAGTATGAAATTATTTTTAGATTTTTTTAGGACACATACTATAGTATGATATTATTCATAAATTTTGAGGACACATACTATAGTATGATATTATTTTTACATTTTTTGGACACATACTAAAGTATGATATTATTTATACATTTTTAGGACACATAATATAGTATGATATTATTTATACATTTTTAGGACACATACTATAGTATGATATTATTTATACATTTTTAGGACACATACCTTAGTATGATATTATTTATACATTTTTAGGACACATACTGTAGTATGACATTATTTATACATTTTTAGGACACATACTATAGTATGCAATTATTTGTAAATTTTTTAGGACACATACTATAGTATGATATTATTTATAAATTTTGAGGACACATACTATAGTATGATATTATTTTTACATTTTTTGGACACATACTAAAGTATGATATTATTTATATATTTTTAGGACACATACTATAGTTTGATATTATTTATACATTTTTAGGACACATACCTTAGTATGATATTATTTATACATTTTTAAGACACATACTATAATATGATTTTATTTATACATTTTTAGGACACATACCTTAGTATGATATTATTTATACATTTTTAGGACACATACCTTAGTATTATATTATTTATACATTTTTAGGACAAATACTATAGTATGCAATTATTTTTACATTTTTTAGGACACATACCTTAGTATGATATTATTTATACATTTTTAAGACACATACTATAATATGATTTTATTTATACATTTTTAGGACACATACCTTAGTATAATATTATTTATACATTTTTAGGACACATACCTTAGTATGATATTATTTATACATTTTTAGGACACATACCTTAGTATTATATTATTTGTACATTTTTAGGACAAATACTATAGTATGATATTATTTATACATTTTTAGGACACATACTACAGTATGATATTATTTATACATTTTTAGGACACACACCTTAGTATGAAATTATTTATACATTTTTAGGACACATACTATAGTATGATATTATTTATACATTTTTAGGACACATACTGTAGTATGATATTATTTATACATTTTTAGGACACATACTATAGTATGCAATTATTTTTACATTTTATAGGACATATACTATAGTATGATATTATTTATACATTTTTAGGACACATACTATAGTATGATATTATTTTTACATTTTTTGGACACATACTAAAGTATGATATTATGTATACATTTTTAGGACACATACCTTAGTATGATATTATTTATACATTTTTAGGACACATACCTTAGTAAGATATTATTTATACATTTTTAGGACACATAGTATAGTATGCAATTATTTTTACATTTTTTAGGACACATACTATAGTATGATATTATTTATACATTTTTAGGACACATACTATAGTATGATATTATTTTTACATTTTTTGGACACATACTAAAGTATGATATTATTTATACATTTTTAGGACACATACTATCGTATGATATTATTTATAATTTTTTAGGACACATACCTTAGTATGATATTATTTATACATTTTTACGACACATACTGTAGTATGATATTATCTATACATTTTTAGGACACATACTGAAGTAGGATATAATTTATACATTTTTAGGACACATACTATAGTATGATATTATTTTTACATTTTTTGGACACATACTAAAGTATGATATTATATATACATTTTTAGGACACATACCTTAGTATTATATTATTTATACATTTTAGGACAAATACTATAGTATGCAATTATTTTTACATTTTTTGGGACACATACTATAGTATGATATTATCTATACATTTTTATGACACATAGTATAGTTTGATATTATTTTTACATTTTTTGGACACATACTAAAGTATGATATTATTTATACATTTTTAAGACACATACTGTAGTATGACATTATTTATACATTTTTAGGACACATACCTTAGTATGATATTATTTATACATTTTTAGGACACATACTAAAGTATGATATTATTTATACATTTTTAGGACACATACTATAGTTTGATATTATTTATACATTTTTAGGACACATACCTTAGTATGATATTATTTATACATTTTTAAGACACATATTATAATATGATTTTATTTATACATTTTTAGGACACATACCTTAGTATGATATTATTTATACATTTTTAGGACACATACCTTAGTATTATATTATTTATACATTTTTAGGACAAATACTATAGTATGCAATTATTTTTACATTTTTTAGGACACATACCTTAGTATGATATTATTTATACATTTTTAAGACACATACTATAATATGATTTTATTTATACATTTTTAGGACACATACCTTAGTATAATATTATTTATACATTTTTAGGACACATACCTTAGTATGATATTATTTATACATTTTTAGGACACATACCTTAGTATTATATTATTTATACATTTTTAGGACAAATACTATAGTATGATATTATTTATACATTTTTAGGACACATACTACAGTATGATATTATTTATACATTTTTAGGACACACACCTTAGTATGAAATTATTTATACATTTTTAGGACACATACTATAGTATGATATTATTTATACATTTTTAGGACACATACTGTAGTATGATATTATTTATACATTTTTAGGACACATACTATAGTATGCAATTATTTTTACATTTTATAGGACATATACTATAGTATGATATTATTTATACATTTTTAGGACACATACTATAGTATGATATTATTTTTACATTTTTTGGACACATACTAAAGTATGATATTATGTATACATTTTTAGGACACATACCTTAGTATGATATTATTTATACATTTTTAGGACACATACCTTAGTAAGATATTATTTATACATTTTTAGGACACATAGTATAGTATGCAATTATTTTTACATTTTTTAGGACACATACTATAGTATGATATTATTTATACATTTTTAGGACACATACTATAGTATGATATTATTTTTACATTTTTTGGACACATACTAAAGTATGATATTATTTATACATTTTTAGGACACATACTATCGTATGATATTATTTATAATTTTTTAGGACACATACCTTAGTATGATATTATTTATACATTTTTACGACACATACTGTAGTATGATATTATTTATACATTTTTAGGACACATACTGAAGTAGGATATAATTTATACATTTTTAGGACACATACTATAGTATGATATTATTTTTACATTTTTTGGACACATACTAAAGTATGATATTATATATACATTTTTAGGACACATACCTTAGTATTATATTATTTATACATTTTAGGACAAATACTATAGTATGCAATTATTTTTACATTTTTTGGGACACATACTATAGTATGATATTATCTATACATTTTTATGACACATAGTATAGTTTGATATTATTTTTACATTTTTTGGACACATACTAAAGTATGATATTATTTATACATTTTTAGGACACATACTGTAGTATGACATTATTTATACATTTTTAGGACACATACCTTAGTATGATATTATTTATACATTTTTAGGACACATACTGTAGTATGATATTATTTATAAATTTTTAGGACACATACTATAGTATGCAATTATTTTTACATTTTTTAGGACACATACTAAAGTATGATATTATTTATACATTTTTAGGACACATACTATAGTATGATATTATTTATACATTTTTAGGACAAATACCTTAGTAAGATATTATTTATACATTGTTAGGACACATAGTATAGTATGCAATTATTTTTACATTTTTTAGGACATACTATAGTATGATATTATTTATACATTTTTAGGACACATACTATAGTATGATATTATTTTTACATGTTTTGGACACATACTAAAGTATGATGTTATTTATACATTTTTAGGACACATACCTTAGTATAATATTATTTATACATTTTTAGGACACATACAATAGTATGATATTATTTGTACATTTTTAGGACACATACCTTAGTATGATATTATTTATACATTTTTAGGACACATACTGTAGTGTGACATTATTTATACATTTTTAGGACACATACTATAGTATGCAATTATTTGTACATTTTTTAGGACACATACTATAGTATGATATTATTTATAAATTTTGAGGACACATACTATAGTATGATATTATTTTTACATTTTTTGGACACATACTAAAGTATGATATTATTTATACATTTTTAGGACACATACTATAGTTTGATATTATTTATACATTTTTAGGACACATACCTTAGTATGATATTATTTATACATTTTTAAGACACATACTATAATATGATTTTATTTATACATTTTTAGGACACATACCTTAGTATGATATTATTTATACATTTTTAAGACACATACTATAGTATGATATTATTTATACATTTTTAGGACACAAACCTTAGTATGATATTCTTTATACATTTTTAGGACACATACCTTAGTATTATATTATTTATACATTTTTAGGACAAATACTATAGTATGCAATTATTTTTACATTTTTTAGGACACATACTATAGTATGATATTATTTATACATTTTTAGGACACATAGTATAGTTTGATATTATTTTTACATTTTTTTTGGACACATAATAAAGTATGATATTATTTATACATTTTTAGGACACATACTACAGTATGATATTATTTATACATTTTTAGGACACACACCTTAGTATGATATTATTTATACATTTTTAGGACAAATACAATAGTATGCAATTATTTTTACATTTTTTAGGACATATACTATAGTATGATATTATTTATACATTTTTAGGACACATACTATAGTATGATATTATTTTTACATTTTTTGGACACATACTAAAGTATGATATTATTTATACATTTTTAGGACACATACTATAGTATGATATTATTTATACATTTTTAGGACACATACCTTAGTATGATATTATTTATACATTTTTAGGACACATACTGTAGTATGACATTATTTATAAATTTTTAGGACACATACCTTAGTATGATATTATTTATGCATTTTTAGGACACATACTGTAGTATGATATTATTTATACATTTTTAGGACACATACTATAGTATGCAATTACTTTTACATTTTTTAGGACAAATACTAAAGTATGATATTATTTATACATTTTTAGGACACATACTATAGTATGATATTATTTATACATTTTTAGGACACATACCTTAGTAAGATATTATTTATACATTGTTAGGACACATAGTATAGTATGATATTATTTATACATTTTTAGGACATATACTATAGTATGTTATTATTTATACATTTTTAGGACACATACTATAGTATGATATTATTTTTACATTTTTTGGACACATACTAAAGTATGATATTATGTATACATTTTTAGGACACATACCTTAGTATGATATTATTTATACATTTTTAGGACACATACCTTAGTAAGATATTATTTATACATTTTTAGGACACATAGTATAGTATGCAATTATTTTTACATTTTTTAGGACACATACTATAGTATGATATTATTTATACATTTTTAGGACACATACTATAGTATGATATTATTTTTACATTTTTTGGACACATACTAAAGTATGATATTATTTATCTATTTTTAGGACACATACTATCGTATGATATTATTTATAATTTTTTAGGACACATACCTTAGTATGATATTATTTATACATTTTTAAGACACATACTATAGTATGATATTATTTATACATTTTTAGGACACAAACCTTAGTATGATATTCTTTATACATTTTTAGGACACATAACTTAGTATGATATTATTTATACATTTTTAGGACACATACTGTAGTATGATATTATTTATACATTTTTAGGACACATACTATAGTATGCAATTATTTTTACATTTTTTAGGACACATACTAAAGTATGATATTATTTATACATTTTTAGGACACATACTATAGTATGATATTATTTATACATTTTTAGGACAAATACCTTAGTAAGATATTATTTATACATTGTTAGGACACATAGTATAGTATGCAATTATTTTTACATTTTTTAGGACATACTATAGTATGATATTATTTATACATTTTTAGGACACATACTATAGTATGATATTATTTTTACATGTTTTGGACACATACTAAAGTATGATGTTATTTATACATTTTTAGGACACATACCTTAGTATAATATTATTTATACATTTTTAGGACACATACAATAGTATGATATTATTTGTACATTTTTAGGACACATATCTTAGTATGATATTATTTATACATTTTTAGGACACATACTGTAGTATGACATTATTTATACATTTTTAGGACACATACTATAGTATGCAATTATTTGTACATTTTTTAGGACACATACTATAGTATGATATTATTTATAAATTTTGAGGACACATACTATAGTATGATATTATTTTTACATTTTTTGGACACATACTAAAGTATGATATTATTTATACATTTTTAGGACACATACTATAGTTTGATATTATTTATACATTTTTAGGACACATACCTTAGTATGATATTATTTATACATTTTTAAGACACATACTATAATATGATTTTATTTATACATTTTTAGGACACATACCTTAGTATGATATTATTTATACATTTTTAAGACACATACTATAGTATGATATTATTTATACATTTTTAGGACACAAACCTTAGTATGATATTCTTTATACATTTTTAGGACACATACCTTAGTATTATATTATTTATACATTTTTAGGACAAATACTATAGTATGCAATTATTTTTACATTTTTTAGGACACATACTATAGTATGATATTATTTATACATTTTTAGGACACATAGTATAGTTTGATATTATTTTTACATTTTTTTGGACACATAATAAAGTATGATATTATTTATACATTTTTAGGACACATACTACAGTATGATATTATTTATACATTTTTAGGACACACACCTTAGTATGATATTATTTATACATTTTTAGGACAAATACTATAGTATGCAATTATTTTTACATTTTTTAGGACATATACTATAGTATGATATTATTTATACATTTTTAGGACACATACTATAGTATGATATTATTTTTACATTTTTTGGACACATACTAAAGTATGATATTATTTATACATTTTTAGGACACATACTATAGTATGATATTATTTATACATTTTTAGGACACATACCTTAGTATGATATTATTTATACATTTTTAGGACACATACTGTAGTATGACATTATTTATAAATTTTTAGGACACATACCTTAGTATGATATTATTTATACATTTTTAGGACACATACTGTAGTATGATATTATTTATACATTTTTAGGACACATACTATAGTATGCAATTATTTTTACATTTTTTAGGACAAATACTAAAGTATGATATTATTTATACATTTTTAGGACACATACTATAGTATGATATTATTTATACATTTTTAGGACACATACCTTAGTAAGATATTATTTATACATTGTTAGGACACATAGTATAGTATGATATTATTTATACATTTTTAGGACATATACTATAGTATGTTATTATTTATACATTTTTAGGACACATACTATAGTATGATATTATTTTTACATTTTTTGGACACATACTAAAGTATGATATTATGTATACATTTTTAGGACACATACCTTAGTATGATATTATTTATACATTTTTAGGACACATACCTTAGTAAGATATTATTTATACATTTTTAGGACACATAGTATAGTATGCAATTATTTTTACATTTTTTAGGACACATACTATAGTATGATATTATTTATACATTTTTAGGACACATACTATAGTATGATATTATTTTTACATTTTTTGGACACATACTAAAGTATGATATTATTTATACATTTTTAGGACACATACTATATTTTGATATTATTTATACATTTTTAGGACACATACCTTAGTATGATATTATTTATACATTTTTAAGACACATACTATAATATGATTTTATTTATACATTTTTAGGACACATACATTAGTATGATATTATTTATACATTTTTAGGACACATACCTTAGTATTATATTATTTATACATTTTTAGGACAAATACTATAGTATGCAATTATTTTTACATTTTTTAGGACACATACTATAGTATGATATTATTTATACATTTTTAGGACACATAGTATACTTTGATATTATTTTTACATTTTTTTGGACACATACTAAAGTATGATATTATTTATACATTTTTAGGACACATACTACAGTATGATATTATATATACATTTTTAGGACACACACCTTAGTATGAAATTATTTATACATTTTTAGGACACATACTATAGTATGATATTATTTATACATTTTTAGGACACATACTGTAGTATGATATTATTTATACATTTTTAGGACACATACTATAGTATGCAATTATTTTTACATTTTTTAGGACATATACTATAGTATGATATTATTTATACATTTTTAGGACACATACTATAGTATGATATTATTTTTACATTTTTTGGACACATACTAAAGTATGATATTATGTATACATTTTTAGGACACATACCTTAGTATGATATTATTTATACATTTTTAGGACACATACCTTAGTAAGATATTATTTATACATTTTTAGGACACATAGTATAGTATGCAATTATTTTTACATTTTTTAGGACACATACTATAGTATGATATTATTTATACATTTTTAGGACACATACTATAGTATGATATTATTTTTACATTTTTTGGGCACATACTAAAGTATGATATTATTTATACATTTTTAGGACACAAACTATAGTATGATATTATTTATAATTTTTTAGGACACATACCTTAGTATGATATTATTTATCCATTTTTACGACACATACTGTAGTATGATATTATTTATACATTTTTAGGACACATACTGAAGTAGGATATAATTTATACATTTTTAGGACACATACTATAGTATGATATTATTTTTACATTTTTTGGACACATACTAAAGTATGATATTATATATACATTTTTAGGACACATACCTTAGTATTATATTATTTATACATTTTAGGACAAATACTATAGTATGCAATTATTTTTACATTTTTTGGGACACATACTATAGTATGATATTATTTATACATTTTTATGACACATAGTATAGTTTGATATTATTTTTACATTTTTTGGACACATACTAAAGTATGATATTATTTATACATTTTTAGGACACATACTACAGTATGATATTATTTATACATTTTTAGGACACATACCTTAGTATGATATTATTTATACATTTTTAGGACATAAACTATAGTATGATATTATTTATACATTTTTAGGACACATACCTTAGTATGATATAATTTATACATTTTTAGGACACATACTGTAGTATGACATTATTTATACATTTTTAGGACACATACCTTAGTATGATATTATTTATACATTTTTAGGACACATACTGTAGTATGATATTATTTATACATTTTTAGGACACATACTATAGTATGCAATTATTTTTACATTTTTAGGACACATACTAAAGTATGATATTATTTATACATTTTTAGGACACATACTATAGTATGATATTATTTATACATTTTTAGGACACATACCTTAGTAAGATATTATTTATACATTGTTAGGACACATAGTATAGTATGCAATTATTTTTACATTTTTTAGGACATACTATAGTATGATATTATTTATACATTTTTAGGACACATACTATAGTATGATATTATTTTTACATTTTTTGGACACATACTAAAGTATGATATTATTTATACATTTTTAGGACACATACTATAGTATGATATTATTTATAAATTTTTAGGACACATACCTTAGTATGATATTATTTATACATTTTTAGGACACATACAGTAGTATGATATTATTTATACATTTTTAGGACACATACAAAAGTAGGATATAATTTATACATTTTTAGGACACATACTATAGTATGATATTATTTTTACATTTTTTGGACACATACCTTAGTATGATATTATTTATACATTTTTAGGACACATACAGTAGTATGATATTATTTATACATTTTTAGGACACATACAAAAGTATGATATTATTTATACATTTTTAGGACACATACTATAGTATGATATTATTTATACATTTTTAGGACACATACCTTAGTATGATATTATTTATACATTTTTAGGACACATACCTTAGTATTATATTATTTATACATTTTTAGGACAAATACTATAGTATGCAATTATTTTTACATTTTTTGGGACACATTCTATAGTATGATATCATTTATACATTTTTATGACACATAGTATAGTTTGATATTATTTTTAAATTTTTTGGACACAAACTAAAGTATGATATTATTTATACATTTTTAGGACACATACCTTAGTATGATATTATTTATACATTTTTAGGATACAAACTATAGTATGAAATTATTTATACATTTTTAGGAAACATACCTTAGTATGATATTATTTATACATTTTTAGGACACATACTGTAGTATGATATTATTTATACTTTTTTAGGACACATACTATAGTATGCAATTATTTTTACATTTTTTAGGACACATACTATAGTATGATATTATTTCTACATATTTAGGACACATAATATAGTATGATATTATTTTTACATTTTTTAGACACATACTAAAGTATGATATTATTTATACATTTTTAGGACACATACTATAGTTTGATATTATTTATACATTTTTAGGACACATACCTTAGTATGATATTATTTATACATTTTTAAGACACATACTGTAGTATGATATAATTTATACATTTTTAGGACACATACCTTAGTATGATATTATTTATACATTTTTAGGACACATACCTTAGTATTATATTATTTATACATTTTTAGGACAAATACTATAGTATGCAATTATTTTTACATTTTTAGGACACATACTATAGTATGATATTATTTATACATTTTTAGGACACATAGTATAGTTTGATATTATTTTTACATTTTTTTGGACACATACTAAAGTATGATATTATTTATACATTTATAGGACACATACTACAGTAGGATATTATTTATACATTTTTAGGACACACACCTTAGTATGATATTATTTATACATTTTTAGGACAAATACTAAAGTATGCAATTATTTTTACATTTTTTTAGGACACATACTATAGTATGATATTATTTATACATTTTTAGGACACATACTATAGTATGATATTATTTTTAAATTTTTTGGACACATACTAAAGTATGATATTATGTATACATTTTTAGGACACATACTCTAGTATGATATTATTTATACATTTTTAGGACACATAGCTTAGTATGATATTATTTATACATTTTTAGGACACATACTGTAGTATGACTTTATTTATACATTTTTAGGACACATACTATAGTATGCAATTATTTTTTACATTTTTAGGACACATACTATAGTATGATATTATTTATAAATTTTGAGGACACATACTATAGTATGATATTATTTTTACATTTTTTGGACACATACTAAAGTATGATATTATTTATACATTTTTAGGACACATACTATAGTTTGATATTATTTATACATTTTTAGGACACATACCTTAGTATGATATTATTTATACATTTTTAAGACACATACTATAATATGATTTTATTTATACATTTTTAGGACACATACCTTAGTATGATATTATTTATACATTTTTAAGACACATACTATAGTATGATATTATTTATACATTTTTAGGACACAAACCTTAGTATGATATTCTTTATACATTTTTAGGACACATACCTTAGTATTATATTATTTATACATTTTTAGGACAAATACTATAGTATGCAATTATTTTTACATTTTTTAGGACACATACTATAGTATGATATTATTTATACATTTTTAGGACACATAGTATAGTTTGATATTATTTTTGCATTTTTTTGGACACATAATAAAGTATGATATTATTTATACATTTTTAGGACACATACTACAGTATGATATTATTTATACATTTTTAGGACACACACCTTAGTATGATATTATTTATACATTTTTAGGACAAATACTATAGTATGCAATTATTTTTACATTTTTTAGGACATATACTATAGTATGATATTATTTATACATTTTTAGGACACATACTATAGTATGATATTATTTTTACATTTTTTGGACACATACTAAAGTATGATATTATTTATACATTTTTAGGACACATACTATAGTATGATATTATTTATACATTTTTAGGACACATACCTTAGTATGATATTATTTATACATTTTTAGGACACATACTGTAGTATGACATTATTTATAAATTTTTAGGACACATACCTTAGTATGATATTATTTATACATTTTTAGGACACATACTGTAGTATGATATTATTTATACATTTTAGGACACATACTATAGTATGCAATTATTTTTACATTTTTTAGGACAAATACTAAAGTATGATATTATTTATACATTTTTAGGACACATACTATAGTATGATATTATTTATACATTTTTAGGACACATACCTTAGTAAGATATTATTTATACATTGTTAGGACACATAGTATAGTATGATATTATTTATACATTTTTAGGACATATACTATAGTATGTTATTATTTATACATTTTTAGGACACATACTATAGTATGATATTATTTTTACATTTTTTGGACACATACTAAAGTATGATATTATGTATACATTTTTAGGACACATACCTTAGTATGATATTATTTATACATTTTTAGGACACATACCTTAGTAAGATATTATTTATACATTTTTAGGACACATAGTATAGTATGCAATTATTTTTACATTTTTTAGGACACATACTATAGTATGATATTATTTATACATTTTTAGGACACATACTATAGTATGATATTATTTTTACATTTTTTGGACACATACTAAAGTATGATATTATTTATACATTTTTAGGACACATACTATATTTTGATATTATTTATACATTTTTAGGACACATACCTTAGTATGATATTATTTATACATTTTTAAGACACATACTATAATATGATTTTATTTATACATTTTTAGGACACATACCTTAGTATGATATTATTTATACATTTTTAGGACACATACCTTAGTATTATATTATTTATACATTTTTAGGACAAATACTATAGTATGCAATTATTTTTACATTTTTTAGGACACATACTATAGTATGATATTATTTATACATTTTTAGGACACATAGTATAGTTTGATATTATTTTTACATTTTTTTGGACACATACTAAAGTATGATATTATTTATACATTTTTAGGACACATACTACAGTATGATATTATATATACATTTTTAGGACACACACCTTAGTATGAAATTATTTATACATTTTTAGGACACATACTATAGTATGATATTATTTATACATTTTTAGGACACATACTGTAGTATGATATTATTTATACATTTTTAGGACACATACTATAGTATGCAATTATTTTTACATTTTTTAGGACATATACTATAGTATGATATTATTTATACATTTTTAGGACACATACTATAGTATGATATTATTTTTACATTTTTTGGACACATACTAAAGTATGATATTATGTATACATTTTTAGGACACATACCTTAGTATGATATTATTTATACATTTTTAGGACACATACCTTAGTAAGATATTATTTATACATTTTTAGGACACATAGTATAGTATGCAATTATTTTTACATTTTTTAGGACACATACTATAGTATGATATTATTTATACATTTTTAGGACACATACTATAGTATGATATTATTTTTACATTTTTTGGACACATACTAAAGTATGATATTATTTATACATTTTTAGGACACAAACTATAGTATGATATTATTTATAATTTTTAGGACACATACTACAGTATGATTTTATTTATACATTTTTAGGACACACACCTTAGTATGATATTATTTATACATTTTTAGGACACATACTATAGTATGATATTATTTATACATTTTTAGGACACATAGTATAGTTTGATATTATTTTTACATTTTTTTGGACACATACTAAAGTATGATATTATTTATACATTTTTAGGACACATACCTTAGTATGATATTATTTATACATTTTTAAGACACATACTATAATATGATTTTATTTATACATTTTTAGGACAAATACTATAGTATGCAATTATTTTTACATTTTTTAGGACACATACTATAGTATGATATTATTTATACATTTTTAGTACACATAGTATAGTTTGATATTATTTTTACATTTTTTTGGAGACATACTAAAGTATGATATTATTTATACATTTTTAGGACACACACCTTAGTATGATATTATTTATACATTTTTAGGACACATACTGTAGTATGATATTATTTATACATTTTTAGGACACATAATATAGTATGCAATCATTTTTACATTTTTTAGGACATATACTATAGTATGATATTATTTATACATTTTTAGGACACATACTATAGTATGATATTATTTTTACATTTTTTGGACACATACTAAAGTATGATATTATGTATACATTTTTAGGACACATACCTTAGTATGATATTATTTATACATTTTTAGGACACATACCTTAGTAAGATATTATTTATACATTTTTAGGACACATAGTATAGTATGCAATTATTTTTACATTTTTTAGGACACATACTATAGTATGATATTATTTATACATTTTTAGGACACACACCTTAGTATGATATTATTTATACATTTTTAGGACACATACTTTAGTATGATATTATTTTTACATTTTTCGGACACATACTATAGTATGATATTATTTATAATTTTTTAGGACACATACCTTAGTATGATATTATTTATACATTTTTACGACACATACTGTAGTATGATATTATTTATACATTTTTAGGACACATACTGAAGTAGGATATAATTTATACATTTTAAGGACACATACTATAGTATGATATTATTTTTACATTTTTTGGACACATACTAAAGTATGATATTATATATACATTTTTAGGACACATACCTTAGTATTATATTATTTATACATTTTAGGACAAATACTATAGTATGCAATTATTTTTACATTTTTTGGGACACATACTATAGTATGATATTATTTATACATTTTTATGACACATAGTATAGTTTGATATTATTTTTACATTTTTTGGACACATACTAAAGTATGATATTATTTATACATTTTTAGGACACATACTACAGTATGATATTATTTATACATTTTTAGGACACATACCTTAGTATGATATTATTTATACATTTTTAGGACATAAACTATAGTATGATATTATTTATACATTTTTAGGACACATACATTAGTATCATATTATTTATACATTTTTAGGACACATACTGTAGTATGATATTATTTATACATTTTTAGGACACATACTACAGTATGATATTATTTATACATTTTTAGGACAAATACCTTAGTATGATATTATTTATACATTTTTAGGACACATACTATAGTATGATATGATTTATACATTTTTAGGACACATACCTTAGTATGATATTATTTATACATTTTTAGGAAACATACCTTAGTATGATATTATTTATACATTTTTAGGACACATACTATAGTATGAAATTATTTTTACATTTTTTAGGACACATACTATAGTATGATATAATTTATACATTTTTAGGACACATACTATAGTATGATATTATTTTTACATTTTTTGGACACATACTAAAGTATGATATTATTTATACATTTTTAGGACACATAATATAGTATGATATAATTTATACATTTTTAGGACACATACTGTAGTATGATATTATTTATACATTTTTAGGACACATACTATAGTATGCAATTATTTTTACATTTTTTAGGACAGATACTATAGTATGATATTATTTATACATTTTTAGGACACATACTATAGTATGATATTATTTTTACATTTTTTGGACACATACTAAAGTATGATATTATTTATACATTTTTGGGACACATACTACAGTATGATATTATTTATAAATTTTTAGAACACATACCTTAGTATGATATTATTTATACATTTTTAGGACACATACTATAGTATGATATTATTTATACATTTTTAGGACACTTACCTTAGTATGATATTATTTATATATTTTTAGGACACATACTGTAGTATGATATTATTTATACATTTTTAGGACACATACTATAGTAAGCAATTATTTTTACATTTTTTAGGACACATATTATAGTATGATATTATTTATACATTTTTAGGACACATACTATAGTATGATATTATTTTTACATTTTTTGGACACATACTAAAGTATGATATTATTTATACATTTATAGGAAACATACCTTAGTATGATATTATTTATACATTTTTAGGACACATACCTTAGTATTATATTATTTATACATTTTTAGGACAAACACTATAGTATGCAATTATTTTTACATTTTTTAGGACACATACTATAGTATGATATTATTTATACATTTTTAGGACACATACCTTAGTATGATATTATTTATACATTTTTAGGACACATACTATAGTATGCAATTATTTTTACATTTTTAGGACACATACTATAGTATGATATTATTTATACATTTTTAGGACACATACCTTAGTATGATATTATTTATACATTTTTAGGACACATACTGTAGTTTGATATTATTTATACATTTTTAGGACACATACTATAGTATGCAATTATTTTTACATTTTTAGGACATATAATATAGTAAGATATTATTTATACATTTTTTGGACACATACTATAGTATGATATTATTTGTACATTTTTTGGACACATACTAAAGTATGATATTATTTATACATTTTTAGGACACATACTATAGTATGATATTATTTATACATTTTTAGGACACATACCTTAGTATGATATTATTTATACATTTTTAGGACACATACCTTAGTATGATATTATTTATACATTTTTAGGACACATAGTATAGTATGCAATTATTTTTACATTTTTAGGACACATACTACAGTATGATATTATTTATACATTTTTAGGACACATACTATAGTATGATATTATTTTTACATTTTTTGGACACATACTAAAGTATGATATTATTTATACATTTTTAGGACACATACTATAGTATGATATTATTTATACATTTTTAGGACACATACCTTAGTATAATATTATTTATACATTTTTAGGACACATACTATAGTATGATATTATTTGTACATTTTTAGGACACATACCTTAGTACGATATTATTTATACATTTTTAGGACACATACTATAGAATGATATTATTTGTACATTTTTTGGACACATACTAAAGTATGATTTTATTTATACATTTTTAGGAAACATACTATAGTATGATATTATTTATACATTTTTAGGACACATACCTTAGTATGATATTATTTATACATTTTTAGGACACATAGTATAGTATGCAATTATTTTTACATTTTTTAGGACACATACTACAGTATGATATTATTTATACATTTTTAGGACACATAATATAGTATGATATTATTTTTACATTTTTTGGACACATACTAAAGTATGATATTATTTATACATTTTTAGTACACATACTATAGTATGATATTATTTATACATTTTTAGGACACATACCTTAGTATGATATTATTTATACATTTTTAGGACACATACTGTAGTATGATATTATTTATACATTTTTAGGACACATACTATAGTAGGATATAATTTATACATTTTTAGGACACATACTATAGTATGATATTATTTTTACATTTTTTGGACACATACTAAAGTATGATATTATTTATACATTTTTAGGACACATACTATAGTATGATATTATTTGTACATTTTTAGGACACATACCTTAGTATGCAATTATTTTTACATTTTTAGGACACATACTATAGTATAAAATAATTTATACATTTTTAGGACAAATACTATTGTATGCAATTATTTTTGCATTTTTTAGGACACATACTAAAGTATGATATTATTTATACATTTTTAGGACACATGCTACAGTAGGATATTATTTATACATTTTTAGGACACATACCTTAGTATGATATTATTTATACATTTTTAGGACACATACTATAGTATGATATTATTTATACATTTTTAGGACACATACTATAGTATGATATTATTTTTAAATTTTTTGGACACATACTAAAGTATGATATTATTTATACATTTTTAGGACAGATACTATAGTATGATATTATTTATACATTTTTAGGACACATACCTTAGTATGATATTATTTATACATTTTTAGGACACATACTGTAGTATGACATTATTTATACATTTTTAGGACACATACTATAGTATGCAATTATTTTTACATTTTTTAGGACACATACTATAGTATGATATTATTTATAAATTTTGAGGACACATACTATTGTATGATATTATTTTTACATTTTTTGGACACATACTAAAGTATGATATTATTTATACATTTTTAGGACACATACTATAGTTTGATATTATTTATACATTTTTAGGACACATACCTTAGTATGATATTATTTATACATTTTTAAGACACATACTATAATATGATTTTATTTATACATTTTTAGGACACATACCTTAGTATGATATTATTTTTACATTTTTAGGACACATACTATAGTATGATATTATTTATACATTTTTAGGACACAGTATAGTTTGATATTATTTTTACATTTTTTTGGACACATACTAAAGTATGATATTATTTATACATTTTTAGGACACATACTACAGTATGATATTATTTATACATTTTTAGGACACACACCTTAGTATGAAATTATTTATACATTTTTAGGACACATACTATAGTATGATATTATTTATACATTTTTAGGACACATACTGTAGTATGATATTATTTATACATTTTTAGGACACATACTATAGTATGCAATTATTTTTACATTTTTTAGGACATATACTATAGTATGATATTATTTATACATTTTTAGGACACATACTATAGTATGATATTATTTTTACATTTTTTGGACACATACTAAAGTATGATATTATGTATACATTTTTAGGACACATACCTTAGTATGATATTATTTATACATTTTTAGGACACATACCTTAGTAAGATATTATTTATACATTTTTAGGACACATAGTATAGTATGCAATTATTTTTACATTTTTTAGGACACATACTATAGTATGATATTATTTATACATTTTTAGGACACATACTATAGTATGATATTATTTTTACATTTTTTGGACACATACTAAAGTATGATATTATTTATACATTTTTAGGACACAAACTATAGTATGATATTATTTATAATTTTTTAGGACACATACCTTAGTATGATATTATTTATACATTTTTACGACACATACTGTAGTATGATATTATTTATACATTTTTAGGACACATACTGAAGTAGGATATAATTTATACATTTTTAGGACTCCTCCTTGAACCGTCACCTTATCGTGGTGGAGGAGTTTGAGTGCCCTAATGATCCTAGGAGCTATGTTGTCTGGGGCACTTAGTGCCCCTGGTAGGGTCTCCCATGACAAATTGGTCTTAGGTGAAGGGTGAGACAAAGAACGGTTCGAAGGATCTTTCATGGCGGTTAAAATGAAGAGTCGGAGTACCCGGCCCGGAGGGTTACCGGGGTCCCACCCTGGAGCCAGGCCTGGGGTTGGGGCCCGTGAGCGAGCGCCTGGTGGCCGGGCTTTCGCCCATGGGGCCCGGCCGGGCCCAGCCCGAACCGGATACATGGGCTCGTCCAACTGTGGACCCACCACCCGCAGGAGGAACATGAAGGGTCCGGTGCAATGCGAATCGGGTGGCAGACCAAGGCGGGAGCCTTGGCGGTCCAATCCCCGGACAAGAAAACTAGTTTTTGGGACATGGAACGTCACCTCGCTGGCGGGGAAGGAGCCGGAGCTTGTGGCAGAGGTTGAGCGGTACCGGCTAGATATAGTCGGACTCACCTCGACACATTGCATTGGCTCTGGAACCCGAGACCTGGAGAGGGGTTGGACACTCTACTTTGCTGGAGTTGCTCCGGGTGAGAGGCGGAGGGCTGGGGTTGGCTTTTTGTTAGCTCCGAGACTCTCTGCCTGTGTGTTGGGGTTTACCCCGGGGCACAAGAGGGTAGCTTCCTTGCGCCTTCGGGTCGGGGAACGGGTCCTGACTGTTGTTTGTGCTTATGGGCCAAATATCAGTTCAGAGTACCCACCCTTTTTGGAGTCCCTGGGACGAGTGCTAGATAGTGCTCCATCAGGGGACTCCATTGTCCTGCTGGGGGACTTCAATGCTCACGTGGGCAATGACAGCTTGACCTGGAGGGGTGTGATTGGGAGGAACGGCCCACCTAATCTGAACTCGAGCGGTGTTTTGTTATTGGACTTCTGTGCAAGCCGCAGTTTGGCCATAACGAACACCATGTTCGAACATAAGGATGCCCACCGGTACACTTGGTACCAGGGCAGCCTAGGTCACAGGTCGATGATAGATTTTGTAGTCGTATCATCTGACCTGCGGCCGTATGTTTTGGACACCCGAGTGAAGAGAGGGGCGGAGCTGTCAACTGATCACCACCTGGTGGTGAGTTGGATCAGATGGCAAGGGAACATGCCGCGTAGACCTGGCAGACCCAAACGCATAGTGAGGGTCTGCTGGGAACGCCTGGCAGAAGAACCTGTCAAGACGGTCTTCAACTCCCACCTCCGGCAGAGCTTTGACCACGTCCCGAGAGCAGTGGGGGACATTGAGTCCGAGTGGGCCTTGTTCCACTCTGCGATTGTCGAGGCGGCTGTTGCTAGCTGTGGCCGTAAGGTGGCCGGTGCCAGTCGTGGTGGCAACCCCCGTACCCGCTGGTGGACACCAGAGGTTCGGGGAGCCGTCAGGCTGAAGAAGGAGGCCTACAGGGCGTGGCTGGTCTGTGGGTCTCCGGAGGCAGCAGACAGGTACCGGATAGCCAAGCGGGGTGCAGCAGTGGCAGTTGCCGAGGCAAAATCTCGGGCGTGGGAGGAGTTTGGTGAGGCCATGGAGAAAGACTATCGATCGGCTCCAAAGAGGTTCTGGCAAACTGTCCGGCGCCTCAGGAGAGGAAGGCAGCAACTCGCTCACACTGTTTACAGTGGGGATGGGGAGCTGCTGACGTCAACTGAGGCTATAGTCGGACGGTGGAAGGAATACTTTGAGGAGCTCCTCAATCCTACCAATGTGCATTCCGAGGAGGAACCAGAGCTGGGAGGCCTGGGGATGGACTGTCCGATCTCGGGGGCAGAAGTTGCTGAGGTAGTCAAACAACTACACAGCGGCGGAGCCCCGGGGGCGGATGAGGTTCGTCCTGGGTATCTCAAGGCTATGGATGTTGTAGGGCTGTCATGGTTGACACGTCTCTACAACATTGCGTGGTCATCGGGGGCAGTTCCTAGGGAGTGGCAGACCGGGGTGGTGGTCCCCATCTTTAAGAAGGGTGACCTGAGGGTGTGTTCCAACTATAGGGGGATCACACTCCTCAGCCTCCCTGGAAAGGTCTACGCCAAGGTACTGGAGAGGAGGGTCCGATCGATAGTTGAATCTCAGATAGAGGAGGAGCAATGTGGTTTTCGTCCTGGCCGTGGAACTGTGGACCAGCTCTATACCCTTGCAAGGGTGATGGAGGGGGCATGGGAGTTTGCCCAACCAATCCACATGTGTTTTGTGGATTTGGAGAAGGCTTATGACCGTGTCCCCAGGGGCACCCTGTGGGGGACGCTCCAGGAGTATGGGGTGGGTGGCTTTCTGTTAAGGGCCATTCAGTCCCTTTACCAGAGGAGCGTGAGTTTGGTCCGCATAGCCGGTAGTAAGTCGGACCTGTTCCCAGTGAGGGTTGGACTCCGCCAGGGCTGCCCTTTGTCACCGGTTCTGTTCATCACTTTTATGGACAGAATTTCTAGACGCAGCCGTGGTGTGGAGTGTGTCGAGTTTGGTGGCAGGAGAATCTCGTCTCTGCTTTTTGCGGATGATGTGGTCCTCCTAGCTTCATCCAGCTCTGACCTTCAGCTCTTGCTGGGTAGGTTCGCGGCCGAATGTGAAGCGGCTGGGATGAGGATCAGCACCTCCAAATCTGAGACCATGGTTCTCGACCGGAAAAGGGTGGCTTGCCACCTCCGGGTCGGGGGAGAGGTCCTACCTCAAGTGGAGGAGTTTAAGTATCTCGGGGTCTTGTTCACGAGTGAGGGTAGGAGGGATCGGGAGATCGACAGGCGGATTGGTTCGGCGTCTGCAGTGATGCGGACGCTGAGCCGATCTGTCGTGGGGAAGAGGGAGCTGAGCCAGAAAGCCAGGCTCTCGATTTACCGGTCGATCTACGTCCCAATCCTCACCTATGGTCATGAGCTTTGGGTAATGACCGAAAGAACGAGATCGCGGATACAAGCGGCCGAAATGAGTTTCCTCCGTAGGGTGGCCGGGCTCAGCCTTAGAGATAGGGTGAGGAGCTCGGACATTCGGGAGGGACTCGGAGTAGAACCGCTGCTCCTCCGGATCGAAAGGAGCCAGTTGAGGTGGTTTGGGCATCTGGTCAGGATGCCTCCTGGACGCCTCCCCGGGGAGGTGTTTCGGGCATGTCCTGCCGGCAGAAGGCCCCCGGGTCGACCCAGGACACGTTGGAGAGGTTACATCTCCAATCTGGTCCGGGAACGCCTTGGGGTCCTGCCGGAGGAGCTGGTGGACAAGGCCGGGGAGAGGACGGCCTGGAGCTCCCTAGTTGGGATGCTGCCCCCGCGACCCGGACCCGGATAAGCGGAGGAAGACGAGACGAGACGAGACATTTTTAGGACACATACTATAGTATGATATTATTTTTACATTTTTTGGACACATACTAAAGTATGATATTATATATACATTTTTAGGACACATACCTTAGTATTATATTATTTATACATTTTAGGACAAATACTATAGTATGCAATTATTTTTACATTTTTTGGGACACATACTATAGTATGATATTATTTATACATTTTTATGACACATAGTATAGTTTGATATTATTTTTACATTTTTTTGACACATACTAAAGTATGATATTATTTATACATTTTTAGGACACATACTACAGTATGATATTATTTATACATTTTTAGGACACATACCTTAGTATGATATTATTTATACATTTTTAGGACATAAACTATAGTATGATATTATTTATACATTTTTAGGACACATACCTTAGTATGATATAATTTATACATTTTTAGGACACATACTGTAGTATGACATTATTTATACATTTTTAGGACACATACCTTAGTATGATATTATTTATACATTTTTAGGACACATACTGTAGTATGATATTATTTATACATTTTTAGGACACATACTATAGTATGCAATTATTTTTACATTTTTAGGACACATACTAAAGTATGATATTATTTATACATTTTTAGGACACATACTATAGTATGATATTATTTATACATTTTTAGGACACATACCTTAGTAAGATATTATTTATACATTGTTAGGACACATAGTATAGTATGCAATTATTTTTACATTTTTTAGGACATACTATAGTATGATATTATTTATACATTTTTAGGACACATACTATAGTATGATATTATTTTTACATTTTTTGGACACATACTAAAGTATGACATTATTTATACATTTTTAGGACACATACTATAGTATGATATTATTTATAAATTTTTAGGACACATACCTTAGTATGATATTATTTATACATTTTTAGGACACATACAGTAGTATGATATTATTTATACATTTTTAGGACACATACAAAAGTAGGATATAATTTATACATTTTTAGGACACATACTATAGTATGATATTATTTTTACATTTTTTGGACACATACTAAAGTATGATATTATTTATACATTTTTAGGACACATACTATAGTATGATATTATTTATACATTTTTAGGACACATACCTTAGTATGATATTATTTATACATTTTTAGGACACATACCTTAGTATTATATTATTTATACATTTTTAGGACAAATACTATAGTATGCAATTATTTTTACATTTTTTGGGACACATTCTATAGTATGATATCATTTATACATTTTTATGACACATAGTATAGTTTGATATTATTTTTAAATTTTTTGGACACAAACTAAAGTATGATATTATTTATACATTTTTAGGACACATACCTTAGTATGATATTATTTATACATTTTTAGGACACAAACTATAGTATGAAATTATTTATACATTTTTAGGAAACATACCTTAGTATGATATTATTTATACATTTTTAGGACACATACTGTAGTATGATATTATTTATACTTTTTTAGGACACATACTATAGTATGCAATTATTTTTACATTTTTTAGGAAACATACTATAGTATGATATTATTTCTACATATTTAGGACACATAATATAGTATGATATTATTTATACATTTTTAAGACACATACTGTAGTATGATATAATTTATACATTTTTAGGACACATACCTTAGTATGATATTATTTATACATTTTTAGGACACATACCTTAGTATTATATTATTTATACATTTTTAGGACAAATACTATAGTATGCAATTATTTTTACATTTTTAGGACACATACTATAGTATGATATTATTCATACATTTTTAGGACACATAGTATAGTTTGATATTATTTTACATTTTTTTGGACACATACTAAAGTATGATATTATTTATACATTTATAGGACACATACTACAGTAGGATATTATTTATACATTTTTAGGACACACACCTTAGTATGATATTATTTATACATTTTTAGGACAAATACTAAAGTATGCAATTATTTTTACATTTTTTTAGGACACATACTATAGTATGATATTATTTATACATTTTTAGGACACATAGCTTAGTATGATATTATTTATACATTTTTAGGACACATAGCTTAGTATGATATTATTTATACATTTTTAGGACACATACTGTAGTATGACATTATTTATACATTTTTAGGACACATACTATAGTATGCAATTATTTTTTACATTTTTTAGGACACATACTATAGTATGATATTATTTATAAATTTTGAGGACACATACTATAGTATGATATTATTTTTACATTTTTTGGACACATACTAAAGTATGATATTATTTATACATTTTTAGGACACATAATATAGTATGATATTATTTATACATTTTTAGGACACATACTATAGTATGATATTATTTATACATTTTTAGGACACATACCTTAGTATGATATTATTTATACATTTTTAGGACACATACTGTAGTATGACATTATTTATACATTTTTAGGACACATACTATAGTATGCAATTATTTGTACATTTTTTAGGACACATACTATAGTATGATATTATTTATAAATTTTGAGGACACATACTATAGTATGATATTATTTTTACATTTTTTGGACACATACTAAAGTATGATATTATTTATACATTTTTAGGACACATACTATAGTTTGATATTATTTATACATTTTTAGGACACATACCTTAGTATGATATTATTTATACATTTTTAAGACACATACTATAATATGATTTTATTTATACATTTTTAGGACACATACCTTAGTATGATATTATTTATACATTTTTAGGACACATACTATAGTATGATATTATTTATACATTTTTAGGACACATAGTATAGTTTGATATTATTTTTACATTTTTTTGGACACATACTAAAGTATGATATTATTTATACATTTTTAGGACACATACCTTAGTATGATATTATTTATACATTTTTAAGACACATACTATAATATGATTTTATTTATACATTTTTAGGACAAATACTATAGTATGCAATTATTTTTACATTTTTTAGGACACATACTATAGTATGATATTATTTATACATTTTTAGGACACATAGTATAGTTTGATATTATTTTTACATTTTTTTGGAGACATACTAAAGTATGATATTATTTATACATTTTTAGGACACACACCTTAGTATGATATTATTTATACATTTTTAGGACACATACTGTAGTATGATATTATTTATACATTTTTAGGACACATAATATAGTATGCAATCATTTTTACATTTTTTAGGACATATACTATAGTATGATATTATTTATACATTTTTAGGACACATACTATAGTATGATATTATTTTTACATTTTTTGGACACATACTAAAGTATGATATTATGTATACATTTTTAGGACACATACCTTAGTATGATATTATTTATACATTTTTAGGACACATACCTTAGTAAGATATTATTTATACATTTTTAGGACACATAGTATAGTATGCAATTATTTTTACATTTTTTAGGACACATACTATAGTATGATATTATTTATACATTTTTAGGACACATACTATGGTTTGATATTATTTATACATTTTTAGGACACATACCTTAGTATGATATTATTTATACATTTTTAAGACACATACTATAATATGATTTTATTTATACATTTTTAGGACACATACCTTAGTATGATATTATTTATACATTTTTAGGACACATACTATAGTATGATATTATTTATACATTTTTAGGACACATAGTATAGTTTGATATTATTTTTACATTTTTTGGACACATACTAAAGTATGATATTATTTATACATTTTTAGGACACATACCTTAGTATGATATTATTTATACATTTTTAAGACACATACTATAATATGATTTTATTTATACATTTTTAGGACAAATACTATAGTATGCAATTATTTTTACATTTTTTAGGACACATACTATAGTATGATATTATTTATACATTTTTAGGACACATAGTATAGTTTGATATTATTTTTACATTTTTTTGGAGACATACTAAAGTATGATATTATTTATACATTTTTAGGACACACACCTTAGTATGATATTATTTATACATTTTTAGGACACATACTGTAGTATGATATTATTTATACATTTTTAGGACACATAATATAGTATGCAATCATTTTTACATTTTTTAGGACATATACTATAGTATGATATTATTTATACATTTTTAGGACACATACTATAGTATGATATTATTTTTACATTTTTTGGAAACATACTAAAGTATGATATTATGTATACATTTTTAGGACACATACCTTAGTATGATATTATTTATACATTTTTAGGACACATACCTTAGTAAGATATTATTTATACATTTTTAGGACACATAGTATAGTATGCAATTATTTTTACATTTTTTAGGACACATACTATAGTATGATATTATTTATACATTTTTAGGACACACACCTTAGTATGATATTATTTATACATTTTTAGGACACATACTATAGTATGATATTATTTTTACATTTTTCGGACACATACTATAGTATGATATTATTTATAATTTTTTAGGACACATACCTTAGTAGGATATTATTTATACATTTTTACGACACATACTGTAGTATGATATTATTTATACATTTTTAGGACACATACTGAAGTAGGATATAATTTATACATTTTTAGGACACATACTATAGTATGATATTATTTTTACATTTTTTGGACACATACTAAAGTATGATATTATATATACATTTTTAGGACACATACCTTAGTATTATATTATTTATACATTTTAGGACAAATACTATAGTATGCAATTATTTTTACCTTTTTTGGGACACATACTATAGTATGATATTATTTATACATTTTTATGACACATAGTATAGTTTGATATTATTTTTACATTTTTTGGACACATACTAAAGTATGATATTATTTATACATTTTTAGGACACATACTACAGTATGATATTATTTATACATTTTTAGGACACATACTGTAGTATGATATTATTTATACATTTTTAGGACACATACTACAGTATGATATTATTTATACATTTTTAGGACAAATACCTTAGTATGATATTATTTATACATTTTTAGGACACATACTATAGTATGATATGATTTATACATTTTTAGGACACATACCTTAGTATGATATTATTTATACATTTTTAGGAAACATACCTTAGTATGATATTATTTATACATTTTTAGGACACATACTATAGTATGAAATTATTTTTACATTTTTTAGGACACATACTATAGTATGATATAATTTATACATTTTTAGGACACATACTATAGTATGATATTATTTTTACATTTTTTGGACACATACTAAAGTATGATATTATTTATACATTTTTAGGACACATAATATAGTATGATATTATTTATACATTTTTAGGACACATACTGTAGTATGATATTATTTATACATTTTTAGGACACATACTATAGTATGCAATTATTTTTACATTTTTTAGGACAGATACTATAGTATGATATTATTTATACATTTTTAGGACACATACTATAGTATGATATTATTTTTACATTTTTTGGACACATACTAAAGTATGATATTATTTATACATTTTTAGGACACATACTACAGTATGATATTATTTATAAATTTTTAGAACACATACCTTAGTATGATATTATTTATACATTTTTAGGACACATACTATAGTATGATATTATTTATACATTTTTAGGACACTTACCTTAGTATGATATTATTTATATATTTTTAGGACACATACTGTAGTATGATATTATTTATACATTTTTAGGACACATACTATAGTAAGCAATTATTTTTACATTTTTTGGGACACATATTATAGTATGATATTATTTATACATTTTTAGGACACATACTATAGTATGATATTATTTTTACATTTTTTGGACACATACTAAAGTATGATATTATTTATACATTTGTAGGAAACATACCTTAGTATGATATTATTTATACATTTTTAGGACACATGCCTTAGTATTATATTATTTATACATTTTTAGGACAAACACTATAGTATGCAATTATTTTTACATTTTTTAGGACACATACTATAGTATGATATTATTTATACATTTTTAGGACACATACCTTAGTATGATATTATTTATACATTTTTAGGACACATACTTTAGTATGCAATTATTTTTACATTTTTAGGACACATACTATAGTATGATATTATTTATACATTTTTAGGACACATACCTTAGTATGATATTATTTATACATTTTTAGGACACATACTGTAGTATGATATTATTTATACATTTTTAGGACACATACTATAGTATGCAATTATTTTTACATTTTTAGGGCATATACTATAGTAAGATATTATTTATACATTTTTTGGACACATACTATAGTATGATATTATTTGTACATTTTTTGGACACATACTAAAGTATGATATTATTTATACATTTTTAGGACACATACTATAGTATGATATTATTTATACATTTTTAGGACACATACCTTAGTATGATATTATTTATACATTTTTAGGACACATACCTTAGTATGATATTATTTATACATTTTTAGGACACATAGTATAGTATGCAATTATTTTTACATTTTTAGGACACATACTAAAGTATGATATTATTTATACATTTTTAGGACACATACTATAGTATGATATTATTTATACATTTTTAGGACACATACCTTAGTATAATATTATTTATACATTTTTAGGACACATACTATAGTATGATATTATTTGTACATTTTTAGGACACATACCTTAGTACGATATTATTTATACATTTTTAGGACACATACTATAGTATGATATTATTTGTACATTTTATGGACACATACTAAAGTATGATTTTATTTATACATTTTTAGGACACATACTATAGTATGATATTATTTATACATTTTTAGGACACATACCTTAGTATGATATTATTTATACATTTTTAGGACACATTGTATAGTATGCAATTATTTTTACATTTTTTAGGACACATACTACAGTATGATATTATTTATACATTTTTAGGACACATAATATAGTATGATATTATTTTTACATTTTTTGGACACATACTAAAGTATGATATTATTTATACATTTTTAGTACACATACTATAGTATGATATTATTTATACATTTTTAGGACACATACCTTAGTATGATATTATTTATACATTTTTAGGACACATACTGTAGTATGATATTATTTATACATTTTTAGGACACATACTATAGTAGGATATAATTTATACATTTTTAGGACACATACTATAGTATGATATTATTTTTACATTTTTTGGACACATACTAAAGTATGATATTATTTATACATTTTTAGGACACATACTATAGTATGATATTATTTGTACATTTTTAGGACACATACCTTAGTATGCAATTATTTTTACATTTTTAGGACACATACTATAGTATAAAATAATTTATACATTTTTAGGACAAATACTATATTATGCAATTATTTTTGCATTTTTTAGGACACATACTAAAGTATGATATTATTTATACATTTTTAGGACACATGCTACAGTAGGATATTATTTATACATTTTTAGGACACATACCTTAGTATGATATTATTTATACATTTTTAGGACACATACTATAGTATGATATTATTTATAAATTTTTAGGACACATACCTTAGTATGATATTATTTATACATTTTTAGGACACATACTGTAGTATGATATTATTTATACATTTTTAGGACACATACTATAGTATGCAATTATTTTTACATTTTTTAGGACACATACTATAGTATGATGTTATTTATAGGTTTTTATGACACATACTATAGTATGATATTATTTTTACATTTTTAGGACACATACCTTAGTATGATATTATTTATACATTTTTAGGACACATACTATAGTATGCAATTATTTTTACATTTTTAGGACACATACTATAGTATGATATTATTTATACATTTTTAGGACACATACCTTAGTATGATATTATTTATACATTTTTAGGACACATACCTTAGTATTATATTATTTATACATTTTTAGGAAACATACCTTAGTATGATATTATTTATACATTTTTAGGACACATACCTTAGTATTATATTATTTATACATTTTTAGGACAAATACTATAGTATGCAATTATTTTTACATTTTTTAGGACACATACTATAGTATGATATTATTTATACGTTTTTAGGACACATACTATAGTATGATATTATTTATACATTTTTAGGACACATACCTTAGTATGATATTATTTATACATTTTTAGGACACATACTATAGTATGCAATTATTTTTACATTTTTAGGACACATACTATAGTATGATATTATTTATACATTTTTAGGACACATACCTTAGTATGATATTATTTATACATTTTTAGGACACATACTGTAGTATGATATTAGTTATACATTTTTAGGACACATACTATAGTATGCAATTATTTTTACATTTTTTAGGACATATACTATAGTAAGATATTATTTATACATTTTTAGGACACATACTATAGTATGATATTATTTGTACATTTTTGGACACATACTAAAGTATGATATTATTTATACATTTTTAGGACACATACTATAGTATGATATTATTTGTACATTTTTTGGACACATACTAAAGTATGAGATAATTTATACATTTTTAGGACACATACTATAGTATGATATTATTTATACATTTTTAGGACACATACCTTAGTATGATATTATTTATACATTTTTAGGACACATACCTTAGTATGATATTATTTATACATTTTTAGGACACATGCTACAGTATGATATTATTTATACATTTTTAGGACACATACCTTAGTATGATATTATTTATACATTTTTAGGACACATACTATAGTATGATATTATTTATACATTTTTAGGACACATACCTTAGTATGATATTATTTATACATTTTTAGGACACATACTGTAAGTATGATATTATTTATACATTTTTAGGACACATACTATAGTATGAAATTATTTTTACATTTTTTAGGACACATACTATAGTATGATATAATTTATACATTTTTAGGACACATACTATAGTATGATATTATTTTTACATTTTTTTGGACACATACTAAAGTATGATATTATTTATACATTTTTAGGACACATAATATAGTATGATATTATTTATACGTTTTTAGGACACATACCTTAGTATGATATTATTTATACATTTTTAGGACACATATTGTAGTATGATATTATTTATAAATTTTTAGGACACATACTATAGTATGCAATTATTTTTACATTTTTAGGACACATACTATAGTATAAAATAATTTATACATTTTTAGGACACATACTATAGCATGATATTATTTTTACATTTTTTGGACACATACTAAAGTATGATTTTATTTATACATTTTTAGGACACATAATTTAGTATGATATTATTTATAATTTTTAAGACACATACCTTAGTATGATATTATTTATACATTTTTAGGACACATACCTTAGTATTATATTATTTATACATTTTTAGGACAAATACTATAGAATGCAATTATTTTTACATTTTTAGGACACATACTATAGTATGATATTATTTATACATTTTTAGGACACATACTATAGTATGATATTATTTTTACATTTTTTGGACACATACTAAAGTATGATATTATTTATACATTTTTAGGACCAATACTATAGTATGATATTATTTATAAATTTTTAGGACACATACCTTAGTATGATATTATTTATACATTTTTAGGACACATACTGTAGTATGATATTATTTTTACATTTTTAGGACACATACCTTAGTATGATATTATTTATACATTTTTAGGACACATACCTTAGTATGATATTATTTATACATTTTTAGGACACATACCTTAGTATTATATTATTTATACATTTTTAGGAAACATACCTTAGTATGATATTATTTATACATTTTTAGGACACATACTATAGTATGCAATTATTTTTACATTTTTAGGACACATACTATAGTATGATATTATTTATACATTTTTAGGACACATACCTTAGTATGATATTATTTATACATTTTTAGGACACATACCTTAGTATTATATTATTTATACATTTTTAGGAAACATACCTTAGTATGATATTATTTATACATTTTTAGGACACATACTATAGTATGAAATTATTTTTACATTTTTTAGGACACATACTATAGTATGCAATTATTTTTACATTTTTAGGTCACATACTATAGTATTAAATGATTTATACATTTTTAGGACACATACTATAGTATGATATTATTTTTACATTTTTTAGACACATACTATAGTATGATATTATTTTTACATTTTTTAGGACACATACATTAGTATGATATTATTTATACATTTTTAGGACACATACCTTAGTATTATATTATTTATACATTTTTAGGACACAACCCTTAGTATGATATTATTTATACATTTTTAGGACACATACCTTAGTATTATATTATTTATACATTTTTAGGACAAATACTATAGTATGCAATTATTTTTACATTTTGTAGGACACATACTATAGTATGATGTTATTTATACGTTTTTAGGACACATACTATAGTATGATATTATTTTTACATTTTTAGGACACATACTATAGTATGATATTATTTATACATTTTTAGGACACATACTATAGTATGATATTATTTTTACATTTTTTGGACACATACTAAAGTATGATATTATTTATACATTTTTAGGACCAATACTATAGTATGATATTATTTATAAATTTTTAGGACACATACCTTAGTATGATATTATTTATACATTTTTAGGACACAACCTGTAGTATGATATTATTTATACATTTTTAGGACACATACTATAGTATGCAATTATTTTTACATTTTTTAGGACACATACTATAGTATGATGTTATTTATAGGTTTTTAGGACACATACTATAGTATGATATTATTTTTACATTTTTAGGACACATACCTTAGTATGATATTATTTATACATTTTTAGGACACATACTATAGTATGCAATTATTTTTACATTTTTAGGACACATACTATAGTATGATATTATTTATACATTTTTAGGACACATACCTTAGTATGATATTATTTATACATTTTTAGGACACATACCTTAGTATTATATTATTTATACATTTTTAGGAAACATACCTTAGTATGATATTATTTATACATTTTTAGGACACATACTATAGTATGAAATTATTTTTACATTTTTTAGGACACATACTATAGTATGATATAATTTATACATTTTTAGGACACATACTATAGTATGATATTATTTTTACATTTTTTAGGACACATACATTAGTATGATATTATTTATACATTTTTAGGACACATACCTTAGTATTATATTATTTATACATTTTTAGGACACAACCCTTAGTATGATATTATTTATACATTTTTAGGACACATACCTTAGTTTTATATTATTTATACATTTTTAGGACAAATACTATAGTATGCAATTATTTTAACATTTTTTAGGACACATACTATAGTATGATGTTATTTATACGTTTTTAGGACACATACTATAGTATGATATTATTTTTACATTTTTAGGACACATACCTTAGTATGATATTATTTATACATTTTTAGGACACATACTATAGTATGCAATTATTTTTACATTTTTAGGACACATACTATAGTATGAAATTATTTATACATTTTTAGGACACATACCTTAGTATGATATTATTTATACATTTTTAGGGCACATACCTTAGTATGATATTATTTATACATTTTTAGGACACATACCTTAGTATGATATTATTTATACATTTTTAGGACACATACTAGAGTATGCAATTATTTTTACATTTTTAGGACACATGCTATAGTATGATATTATTTATACATTTTTAGGACACATACCTTAGTATGATATTATTTATACATTTTTAGGACACATACTGTAGTATGATATTATTTATACATTTTTAGGACACATAATATAGTATGCAATTATTTTTACATTTTTTAGGACATATACTATAGTAAGATATTATTTATACATTTTTAGGACACATACTATAGTATGATATTATTTGTACATTTTTTGGACACATACTAAAGTATGATATTATTTATACATTTTTAGGACACATACTATAGTATGATATTATTTATACATTTTTAGGACACATACCTTAGTATGATATTATTTATACATTTTTAGGACACATACCTTAGTATGATATTATTTATACATTTTTAGGACACATAGTATAGTATGCAATTATTTTTACATTTTTTAGGACACATACTACAGTATGATATTATTTTTACATTTTTTGGACACATACTAAAGTATGATATTATTTATACATTTTTAGGACACATACTATAGTATGATATTATTTATACATTTTTAGGACACATACCTTAGTATAATATTATTTATACATTTTTAGGACAAATACTATAGTATGATATTATTTGTACATTTTTAGGACACATACCTTAGTACGATATTATTTATACATTTTTAGGACACATACTATAGTATGATATTATTTGTACATTTTTTGGACACATACTAAAGTATGATATTATTTATACATTTTTAGGACACATACTATAGTATGATATTATTTATACATTTTTAGGACACATACCTTAGTATGATATTATTTATACATTTTTAGGACACATACCTTAGTATGATATTATTTATACATTTTTAGGACACATAGTATAGTATGCAATTATTTTTACATTTTTTAGGACACATACTACAGTATGATATTATTTATACATTTTTAGGACACATACTATAGTATGATATTATTTATACATTTTTAGGACACATACCTTAGTATAATATTATTTATACATTTTTAGGACAAATACTATAGTATGATATTATTTGTACATTTTTAGGACACATACCTTAGTACGATATTATTTATACATTTTTAGGACACATACTATAGTATGATATTATTTTTACATTTTTTGGACACATACTAAAGTATGATATTATTTATACATTTTTAGGACACATACTATAGTATGATATTATTTGTACATTTTTAGGACACATACCTTAGTATGATATTATTTATACATTTTTAGGACACATACATTAGTATTATATTATTTATATATTTTTAGGACAAATACTATAGTATGCAATTATTTTTGCATTTTTTAGGACACATACTAAAGTATGATATTATTTATACATTTTTAGGACACATGCTACAGTATGATATTATTTATACATTTTTAGGACACATACCTTAGTATGATATTATTTATACATTTTTAGGACACATACTATAGTATGATATTATTTATACATTTTTAGGACACATACCTTAGTATGATATTATTTATACATTTTTAGGACACATATTGTAGTATGATATTATTTATAAATTTTTAGGACACATACTATAGTATACAATTATTTTTACATTTTTAGGACACATACTATAGTATAAAATAATTTATACATTTTTAGGACACATACTATAGCATGATATTATTTTTACATTTTTTGGACACATACTAAAGTATGATTTTATTTATACATTTTTAGGACACATAATTTAGTATGATATTATTTATAATTTTTAAGACACATACCTTAGTATGATATTATTTATACATTTTTAGGACACATACCTTAGTATTATATTATTTATACATTTTTAGGACAAATACTATAGAATGCAATTATTTTTACATTTTTAGGACACATACTATAGTATGATATTATTTATACATTTTTAGGACACATACTATAGTATGATATTATTTTTACATTTTTTGGACACATACTAAAGTATGATATTATTTATACATTTTTAGGACCAATACTATAGTATGATATTATTTATAAATTTTTAGGACACATACCTTAGTATGATATTATTTATACATTTTTAGGACACATACTGTAGTATGATATTATTTTTACATTTTTAGGACACATACCTTAGTATGATATTATTTATACATTTTTAGGACACATACCTTAGTATGATATTATTTATACATTTTTAGGACACATACCTTAGTATTATATTATTTATACATTTTTAGGAAACATACCTTAGTATGATATTATTTATACATTTTTAGGACACATACTATAGTATGCAATTATTTTTACATTTTTAGGACACATACTATAGTATGATATTATTTATACATTTTTAGGACACATACCTTAGTATGATATTATTTATACATTTTTAGGACACATACCTTAGTATTATATTATTTATACATTTTTAGGAAACATACCTTAGTATGATATTATTTATACATTTTTAGGACACATACTATAGTATGAAATTATTTTTACATTTTTTAGGACACATACTATAGTATGCAATTATTTTTACATTTTTAGGTCACATACTATAGTATTAAATGATTTATACATTTTTAGGACACATACTATAGTATGATATTATTTTTACATTTTTTAGACACATACTATAGTATGATGTTATTTTTACATTTTTTAGGACACATACATTAGTATGATATTATTTATACATTTTTAGGACACATACCTTAGTATTATATTATTTATACATTTTTAGGACACAACCCTTAGTATGATATTATTTATACATTTTTAGGACACATACCTTAGTATTATATTATTTATACATTTTTAGGACAAATACTATAGTATGCAATTATTTTTACATTTTTTAGGACACATACTATAGTATGATGTTATTTATACGTTTTTAGGACACATACTATAGTATGATATTATTTTTACATTTTTAGGACACATACTATAGTATGATATTATTTATACATTTTTAGGACACATACTATAGTATGATATTATTTTTACATTTTTTGGACACATACTAAAGTATGATATTATTTATACATTTTTAGGACCAATACTATAGTATGATATTATTTATACATTTTTAGGACACATACCTTAGTATGATATTATTTATACATTTTTAGGACACAACCTGTAGTATGATATTATTTATACATTTTTAGGACACATACTATAGTATGCAATTATTTTTACATTTTTTAGGACACATACTATAGTATGATGTTATTTATAGGTTTTTAGGACACATACTATAGTATGATATTATTTTTACATTTTTAGGACACATACCTTAGTATGATATTATTTATACATTTTTAGGACACATACTATAGTATGCAATTATTTTTACATTTTTAGGACACATACTATAGTATGATATTATTTATACATTTTTAGGACACATACCTTAGTATGATATTATTTATACATTTTTAGGACACATACCTTAGTATTATATTATTTATACATTTTTAGGAAACATACCTTTGTATGATATTATTTATACATTTTTAGGACACATACTATAGTACGAAATTATTTTTACATTTTTTAGGACACATACTATAGTATGATATAATTTATACATTTTTAGGACACATACTATAGTATGATATTATTTTTACATTTTTTAGGACACATACATTAGTATGATATTATTTATACATTTTTAGGACACATACCTTAGTATTATATTATTTATACATTTTTAGGACACAACCCTTAGTATGATATTATTTATACATTTTTAGGACACATACCTTAGTTTTATATTATTTATACATTTTTAGGACAAATACTATAGTATGCAATTATTTTTACATTTTTTAGGACACATACTATAGTATGATGTTATTTATACGTTTTTAGGACACATACTATAGTATGATATTATTTTTACATTTTTAGGACACATACCTTAGTATGATATTATTTATACATTTTTAGGACACATACTATAGTATGCAATTATTTTTACATTTTTAGGACACATACTATAGTATGAAATTATTTATACATTTTTAGGACACATACCTTAGTATGATATTATTTATACATTTTTAGGGCACATACCTTAGTATGATATTATTTATACATTTTTAGGAAACATACCTTAGTATGATATTATTTATACATTTTTAGGACACATACCTTAGTATTATATTATTTATACATTTTTAGGACAAATACTATAGTATGCAATTATTTTTACATTTTTTACGACATATCTAATAGTATGATATTATTTATACGTTTTTAGGACACATACTATAGTATGATATTATTTATACATTTTTAGGACACATACCTTAGTATGATATTATTTATACATTTTTAGGACACATACTAGAGTATGCAATTATTTTTACATTTTTAGGACACATGCTATAGTATGATATTATTTATACATTTTTAGGACACATACCTTAGTATGATATTATTTATACATTTTTAGGACACATACTGTAGTATGATATTATTTATACATTTTTAGGACACATAATATAGTATGCAATTATTTTTACATTTTTTAGGACATATACTATAGTAAGATATTATTTATACATTTTTAGGACACATACTATAGTATGATATTATTTGTACATTTTTTGGACACATACTAAAGTATGATATTATTTATACATTTTTAGGACACATACTATAGTATGATATTATTTATACATTTTTAGGACACATACCTTAGTATGATATTATTTATACATTTTTAGGACACATACCTTAGTATGATATTATTTATACATTTTTAGGACACATAGTATAGTATGCAATTATTTTTACATTTTTTAGGACACATACTACAGTATGATATTATTTTTACATTTTTTGGACACATACTAAAGTATGATATTATTTATACATTTTTAGGACACATACTATAGTATGATATTATTTATACATTTTTAGGACACATACCTTAGTATAATATTATTTATACATTTTTAGGACACATACATTAGTATGATATTATTTATACATTTTTAGGACACATACCTTAGTACGATATTATTTATACATTTTTAGGACACAACCCTTAGTATGATATTATTTATACATTTTTAGAAAACATACCTTAGTATTATATTATTTATACATTTTTAGGACAAATACTATAGTATGCAATTATTTTTACATTTTTTAGGACACATACTATAGTATGATGTTATTTATACGTTTTTAGGACACATACTATAGTATGTTATTATTTTTACATTTTTAGGACACATACTATAGTATGATATTATTTATACATTTTTAGGACACATACTATAGTATGATATTATTTTTACATTTTTTGGACACATACTAAAGTATGATATTATTTATACATTTTTAGGACCAATACTATAGTATGATATTATTTATAAATTTTTAGGACACATACCTTAGTATGATATTATTTATACATTTTTAGGACACAACCTGTAGTATGATATTATTTATACATTTTTAGGACACATACTATAGTATGCAATTATTTTTACATTTTTTAGGACACATACTATAGTATGATGTTATTTATAGGTTTTTAGGACACATACTATAGTATGATATTATTTTTACATTTTTAGGACACATACCTTAGTATGATATTATTTATACATTTTTAGAACACATACTATAGTATGCAATTATTTTTACATTTTTAGGACACATACTATAGTATGATATTATTTATACATTTTTAGGACACATACCTTAGTATGATATTATTTATACATTTTTAGGACACATACCTCAGTATTATATTATTTATACATTTTTAGGAAACATACCTTAGTATGATATTATTTATACATTTTTAGGACACATACTATAGTATGAAATTATTTTTACATTTTTTAGGACACATACTATAGTATGATATAATTTATACATTTTTAGGACACATACTATAGTATGATATTATTTTTACATTTTTTAGGACACATACATTAGTATGATATTATTTATACATTTTTAGGACACATACCTTAGTATTATATTATTTATACATTTTTGGGACACAACCCTTAGTATGATATTATTTATACATTTTTAGGACACATACCTTAGTTTTATATTATTTATACATTTTTAGGACAAATACTATAGTATGCAATTATTTTTACATTTTTTAGGACACATACTATAGTATGATGTTATTTATACGTTTTTAGGACACATACTATAGTATGATATTATTTTTACATTTTTAGGACACATACCTTAGTATGATATTATTTATACATTTTTAGGACACATACTATAGTATGCAATTATTTTTACATTTTTAGGACACATACTATAGTATGAAATTATTTATACATTTTTAGGACACATACCTTAGTATGATATTATTTATACATTTTTAGGGCACATACCTTAGTATGATATTATTTATACATTTTTAGGAAACATACCTTAGTATGATATTATTTATACATTTTTAGGACACATACCTTAGTATTATATTATTTATACATTTTTAGGACAAATACTATAGTATGCAATTATTTTTACATTTTTTAGGACACATACTATAGTATGATATTATTTATACGTTTTTAGGACACATACTATAGTATATTATTTATACATTTTTAGGACACATACCTTAGTATGATATTATTTATACATTTTTAGGACACATACTAGAGTATGCAATTATTTTTACATTTTTAGGACACATGCTATAGTATGATATTATTTATACATTTTTAGGACACATACCTTAGTATGATATTATTTATACATTTTTAGGACACATACTGTAGTAGGATATTATTTATACATTTTTAGGACACATAATATAGTATGCAATTATTTTTACATTTTTTAGGACATATACTATAGTAAGATATTATTTATACATTTTTAGGACACATACTATAGTATGATATTATTTGTACATTTTTTGGACACATACTAAAGTATGATATTATTTATACATTTTTAGGACACATACTATAGTATGATATTATTTATACATTTTTAGGACACATACCTTAGTATGATATTATTTATACATTTTTAGGACACATACCTTAGTATGATATTATTTATACATTTTTAGGACACATAGTATAGTATGCAATTATTTTTACATTTTTTAGGACACATACTACAGTATGATATTATTTTTACATTTTTTGCACACATACTAAAGTATGATATTATTTATACATTTTTAGGACACATACTATAGTATGATATTATTTATACATTTTTAGGACACATACCTTAGTATAATATTATTTATACATTTTTAGGACAAATACTATAGTATGATATTATTTGTACATTTTTAGGACACATACCTTAGTACGATATTATTTATACATTTTTAGGACACATACTATAGTATGATATTATTTGTACATTTTTTGGACACATACTAAAGTATGATATTATTTATACATTTTTAGGACACATACCTTAGTATGATATTATTTATACATTTTTAGGACACATACCTTAGTATGATATTATTTATACATTTTTAGGACACATAGTATAGTATGCAATTATTTTTACATTTTTTAGGACACATACTACAGTATGATATTATTTATACATTTTTAGGACACATAATATAGTACATTATTTTTACATTTTTTGGACACATACTAAAGTATGATATTATTTATACATTTTTAGGACACATACTATAGTATGATAATATTTATACATTTTTAGGACACATACCTTAGTATGATATTATTTATACATTTTTAGGACACATACTGTAGTATGATATTATTTATACATTTTTAGGACACATACTATAGTAGGATATAATTTATACATTTTTAGGACACATACAATAGTATGATATTATTTTTACATTTTTTGGACACATACTAAAGTATGATATTATTTATACATTTTTAGGACACATACTATAGTATGATATTATTTGTACATTTTTAGGACACATACCTTAGTATGATATTATTTATACATTTTTAGGACACATACATTAGTATTATATTATTTATACATTTTTAGGACAAATACTATAGTATGCAATTATTTTTGCATTTTTTAGGACACATACTAAAGTATGATATTATTTATACATTTTTAGGACACATGCTACAGTATGATATTATTTATACATTTTTAGGACACATACCTTAGTATGATATTATTTATACATTTTTAGGACACATACTATAGTATGATATTATTTATACATTTTTAGGACACATACCTTAGTATGATATTATTTATACATTTTTAGGACACATACTGTAGTATGATATTATTTATACATTTTTAGGACACATACTATAGTATGAATTTTTTTTTACATTTTTTAGGACACATACTATAGTATGATATAATTTATACATTTTTAGGACACATACTATAGTATGATATTATTTTTACATTTTTTGGACACATACTAAAGTATGATATTATTTATACATTTTTAGGACACATACTATAGTATGATATTATTTGTACATTTTTAGGACACATACCTTAGTATGATATTATTTATACATTTTTAGGACACATACATTAGTATTATATTATTTATACATTTTTAGGACAAATACTATAGTATGCAATTATTTTTGCATTTTTTAGGACACATACTAAAGTATGATATTATTTATACATTTTTAGGACACATGCTACAGTATGATATTATTTATACATTTTTAGGACACATACCTTAGTATGATATTATTTATACATTTTTAGGACACATACTATAGTATGATATTATTTATACATTTTTAGGACACATACCTTAGTATGATATTATTTATACATTTTTAGGACACATACTGTAGTATGATATTATTTATACATTTTTAGGACACAACCCTTAGTATGATATTATTTATACATTTTTAGGACACATACCTTAGTATCATATTATTTATACATTTTTAGGACAAATACTATAGTATGCAATTATTTTTACATTTTTTAGGACACATACTATAGTATGATATTATTTTTACATTTTTTGGACACATACTAAAGTATGATATTATTTATACATTTTTAGGACCAATACTATAGTATGATATTATTTATAAATTTTTAGGACACATACCTTAGTATGATATTATTTATACATTTTTAGGACACAACCTGTAGTATGATATTATTTATACATTTTTAGGACACATACTATAGTATGCAATTATTTTTACATTTTTTAGGACACATACTATAGTATGATGTTATTTATAGGTTTTTAGGACACATACTATAGTATGATATTATTTTTACATTTTTAGGACACATACCTTAGTATGATATTATTTATACATTTTTAGGACACATACTATAGTATGCAATTATTTTTACATTTTTAGGACACATACTATAGTATGATATTATTTATACATTTTTAGGACACATACCTTAGTATGATATTATTTATACATTTTTAGGACACATACCTTAGTATTATATTATTTATACATTTTTAGGAAACATACCTTAGTATGATATTATTTATACATTTTTAGGACACATACTATAGTATGAAATTATTTTTACATTTTTTAGGACACATACTATAGTATGATATAATTTATACATTTTTAGGACACATACTATAGTATGATATTATTTTTACATTTTTTAGGACACATACATTAGTATGATATTATTTATACATTTTTAGGACACATACCTTAGTATTATATTATTTATACATTTTTGGGACACAACCCTTAGTATGATATTATTTATACATTTTTAGGACACATACCTTAGTTTTATATTATTTATACATTTTTAGGACAAATACTATAGTATGCAATTATTTTTACATTTTTTAGGACACATACTATAGTATGATGTTATTTATACGTTTTTAGGACACATACTATAGTATGATATTATTTTTACATTTTTAGGACACATACCTTAGTATGATATCATTTATACATTTTTAGGACACATACTATAGTATGCAATTATTTTTACATTTTTAGGACACATACTATAGTATGAAATTATTTATACATTTTTAGGACACATACCTTAGTATGATATTATTTATACATTTTTAGGGCACATACCTTAGTATGATATTATTTATACATTTTTAGGAAACATACCTTAGTATGATATTATTTATACATTTTTAGGACACATACCTTAGTATTATATTATTTATACATTTTTAGGACAAATACTATAGTATGCAATTATTTTTACATTTTTTAGGACACATACTATAGTATGATATTATTTATACGTTTTTAGGACACATACTATAGTATATTATTTATACATTTTTAGGACACATACCTTAGTATGATATTATTTATACATTTTTAGGACACATACTAGAGTATGCAATTATTTTTACATTTTTAGGACACATGCTATAGTATGATATTATTTATACATTTTTAGGACACATACCTTAGTATGATATTATTTATACATTTTTAGGACACATACTGTAGTAGGATATTATTTATACATTTTTAGGACACATAATATAGTATGCAATTATTTTTACATTTTTTAGGACATATACTATAGTAAGATATTATTTATACATTTTTAGGACACATACTATAGTATGATATTATTTGTACATTTTTTGGACACATACTAAAGTATGATATTATTTATACATTTTTAGGACACATACTATAGTATGATATTATTTATACATTTTTAGGACACATACCTTAGTATGATATTATTTATACATTTTTAGGACACATACCTTAGTATGATATTATTTATACATTTTTAGGACACATAGTATAGTATGCAATTATTTTTACATTTTTTAGGACACATACTACAGTATGATATTATTTTTACATTTTTTGGACACATACTAAAGTATGATATTATTTATACATTTTTAGGACACATACTATAGTATGATATTATTTATACATTTTTAGGACACATACCTTAGTATAATATTATTTATACATTTTTAGGACAAATACTATAGTATGATATTATTTGTACATTTTTAGGACACATACCTTAGTACGATATTATTTATACATTTTTAGGACACATACTATAGTATGATATTATTTGTACATTTTTTGGACACATACTAAAGTATGATATTATTTATACATTTTTAGGACACATACCTTAGTATGATATTATTTATACATTTTTAGGACACATACCTTAGTATGATATTATTTATACATTTTTAGGACACATAGTATAGTATGCAATTATTTTTACATTTTTTAGGACACATACTACAGTATGATATTATTTATACATTTTTAGGACACATAATATAGTACATTATTTTTACATTTTTTGGACACATACTAAAGTATGATATTATTTATACATTTTTAGGACACATACTATAGTATGATAATATTTATACATTTTTAGGACACATACCTTAGTATGATATTATTTATACATTTTTAGGACACATACTGTAGTATGATATTATTTATACATTTTTAGGACACATACTATAGTAGGATATAATTTATACATTTTTAGGACACATACAATAGTATGATATTATTTTTACATTTTTTGGACACATACTAAAGTATGATATTATTTATACATTTTTAGGACACATACTATAGTATGATATTATTTGTACATTTTTAGGACACATACCTTAGTATGATATTATTTATACATTTTTAGGACACATACATTAGTATTATATTATTTATACATTTTTAGGACAAATACTATAGTATGCAATTATTTTTGCATTTTTTAGGACACATACTAAAGTATGATATTATTTATACATTTTTAGGACACATGCTACAGTATGATATTATTTATACATTTTTAGGACACATACCTTAGTATGATATTATTTATACATTTTTAGGACACATACTATAGTATGATATTATTTATACATTTTTAGGACACATACCTTAGTATGATATTATTTATACATTTTTAGGACACATACTGTAGTATGATATTATTTATACATTTTTAGGACACATACTATAGTATGAATTTTTTTTTACATTTTTTAGGACACATACTATAGTATGATATAATTTATACATTTTTAGGACACATACTATAGTATGATATTATTTTTACATTTTTTGGACACATACTAAAGTATGATATTATTTATACATTTTTAGGACACATACTATAGTATGATATTATTTGTACATTTTTAGGACACATACCTTAGTATGATATTATTTATACATTTTTAGGACACATACATTAGTATTATATTATTTATACATTTTTAGGACAAATACTATAGTATGCAATTATTTTTGCATTTTTTAGGACACATACTAAAGTATGATATTATTTATACATTTTTAGGACACATGCTACAGTATGATATTATTTATACATTTTTAGGACACATACCTTAGTATGATATTATTTATACATTTTTAGGACACATACTATAGTATGATATTATTTATACATTTTTAGGACACATACCTTAGTATGATATTATTTATACATTTTTAGGACACATACTGTAGTATGATATTATTTATACATTTTTAGGACACAACCCTTAGTATGATATTATTTATACATTTTTAGGACACATACCTTAGTATCATATTATTTATACATTTTTAGGACAAATACTATAGTATGCAATTATTTTTACATTTTTTAGGACACATACTATAGTATGATGTTATTTATACGTTTTTAGGACACATACTATAGTATGATATTATTTTTACATTTTTAGGACACATACCTTAGTATGATATTATTTATACATTTTTAGGACACATACTAAAGTATGCAATTATTTTTACATTTTTAGGACACATACTATAGTATGAAATTATTTATACATTTTTAGGACACATACCTTAGTATGATATTATTTATACATTTTTAGGGCACATACCTTAGTATGATATTATTTATACATTTTTAGGAAACATACCTTAGTATGATATTATTTATACATTTTTAGGACACATACCTTAGTATTATATTATTTATACATTTTTAGGACAAATACTATAGTATGCAATTATTTTTACATTTTTTAGGACACATACTATAGTATGATATTATTTATACGTTTTTAGGACACATACTATAGTATGATATTATTTATACATTTTTAGGACACATACCTTAGTATGATATTATTTATACATTTTTAGGACACATACTAGAGTATGCAATTATTTTTACATTTTTAGGACACATACTATAGTATGATATTATTTATACATTTTTAGGACACATACCTTAGTATGATATTATTTATACATTTTTAGGACACATACTGTAGTATGATATTATTTATACATTTTTAGGACACATAATATAGTATGCAATTATTTTTACATTTTTTAGGACATATACTATAGTAAGATATTATTTATACATTTTTAGGACACATACTATAGTATGATATTATTTGTACATTTTTTGGACACATACTAAAGTATGATATTATTTATACATTTTTAGGACACATACTATAGTATGATATTATTTATACATTTTTAGGACACATACCTTAGTATGATATTATTTATACATTTTTAGGACACATACCTTAGTATGATATTATTTATACATTTTTAGGACACATAGTTTAGTATGCAATTATTTTTACATTTTTTAGGACACATACTACAGTATGATATTATTTTTACATTTTTTGGACACATACTAAAGTATGATATTATTTATACATTTTTAGGACACATACTATAGTATGATATTATTTATACATTTTTAGGACACATACCTTAGTATAATATTATTTATACATTTTTAGGACAAATACTATAGTATGATATTATTTGTACATTTTTAGGACACATACCTTAGTACGATATTATTTATACATTTTTAGGACACATACTATAGTATGATATTATTTGTACATTTTTTGGACACATACTAAAGTATGATATTATTTATACATTTTTAGGACACATACTATAGTATGATATTATTTATACATTTTTAGGACACATACCTTAGTATGATATTATTTATACATTTTTAGGACACATACCTTAGTATGATATTATTTATACATTTTTAGGACACATAGTATAGTATGCAATTATTTTTACATTTTTTAGGACACATACTACAGTATGATATTATTTATACATTTTTAGGACACATAATATAGTACATTATTTTTACATTTTTTGGACACATACTAAAGTATGATATTATTTATACATTTTTAGGACACATACTATAGTATGATATTATTTATACATTTTTAGGACACATACCTTAGTATGATATTATTTATACATTTTTAGGACACATACTGTAGTATGATATTATTTATACATTTTTAGGACACATACTATAGTAGGATATAATTTATACATTTTTAGGACACATACTATAGTATGATATTATTTTTACATTTTTTGGACACATACTAAAGTATGAAATTATTTATACATTTTTAGGACACATACTATAGTATGATATTATTTGTACATTTTTAGGACACATACCTTAGTATGATATTATTTATACATTTTTAGGACACATACATTAGTATTATATTATTTATACATTTTTAGGACAAATACTATAGTATGCAATTATTTTTGCATTTTTTAGGACACATACTAAAGTATGATATTATTTATACATTTTTAGGACACATGCTACAGTATGATATTATTTATACATTTTTAGGACACATACCTTAGTATGATATTATTTATACATTTTTAGGACACATACTATAGTATGATATTATTTATACATTTTTAGGACACATACCTTAGTATGATATTATTTATACATTTTTAGGACACATACTGTAGTATGATATTATTTATACATTTTTAGGACACATACTATAGTATGAATTTTTTTTTACATTTTTTAGGACACATACTATAGTATGATATAATTTATACATTTTTAGGACACATACTATAGTATGATATTATTTTTACATTTTTTGGACACATACTAAAGTATGATATTATTTATACATTTTTAGGACACATACTATAGTTTGATATTATTTATACATTTTTAGGACACATACCTTAGTATATTATTTATACATTTTTAAGACACATACTATAATATGATTTTATTTATACATTTTTAGGACACATACCTTAGTATGATATTATTTATACATTTTTAGGACACATACTATAGTATGATATTATTTATACATTTTTAGGACACATAGTATAGTTTGATATTATTTTTACATTTTTAGGACACATACCTTAGTATGATATTATTTATACATTTTTAGGACACATACATTAGTATTATATTATTTATACATTTTCAGGACAAATACTATAGTATGCAATTATTTTTGCATTTTTTAGGACACATACTAAAGTATGATATTATTTATACATTTTTAGGACACATGCTACAGTATGATATTATTTATACATTTTTAGGACACATACCTTAGTATGATATTATTTATACATTTTTAGGACACATACTATAGTATGATATTATTTATACATTTTTAGGACACATACCTTAGTATGATATTATTTATACATTTTTAGGACACATACTGTAGTATGATATTATTTATACATTTTTAGGACACATACTATAGTATGAATTTTTTTTTACATTTTTTAGGACACATACTATAGTATGATATAATTTATACATTTTTAGGACACATACTATAGTATGATATTATTTTTACATTTTTTTGGACACATACTAAAGTATGATATTATTTATATATTTTTAGGACACATAATATAGTATGATATTATTTATACGTTTTTAGGACACATACCTTAGTATGATATTATTTATACATTTTTAGGACAAATAACTTAGTATGATATTATTTATACATTTTTAGGACACATATTGTAGTATGATATTATTTATAAATTTTTAGAACACATACTATAGTATGCAATTATTTTTACATTTTTAGGACAAATACTATAGTATGCAATTATTTTTACATTTTTTAGGACACATACTATAGTATGATATTATTTATACATTTTTTGGACACATACTAAAGTATGATATTATTTATACATTTTTAGGACACATGCTACAGTATGATATTATTTATACATTTTTAGGACACATACCTTAGTATGATATTATTTATACATTTTTAGGACACATACCTTAGTATGATATTATTTATACATTTTTAGGACACATACCTTAGTATGATATTATTTATACATTTTTAGGACACATATTGTAGTATGATATTATTTATAAATTTTTAGGACACATACTATAGTATGCAATTATTTTTACATTTTTAGGACACATACTATAGTATAAAATAATTTATACATTTTTAGGACACATACTATAGCATGATATTATTTTTACATTTTTTGAAAACATACTAAAGTATGATTTTATTTATACATTTTTAGGACACATAATTTAGTATGATATTATTTATAATTTTTAAGACACATACCTTAGTATGATATTTTTTATACATTTTTAGGACACATACCTTAGTATTATATTATTTATACATTTTTAGGACAAATACTATAGAATGCAATTATTTTTACATTTTTAGGACACATACTATAGTATGATATTATTTATACATTTTTAGGACACATACTATAGTATGCAATTATTTTTGCATTTTTTAGGACACATACTAAAGTATGATATTATTTATACATTTTTAGGACACATGCTACAGTATGATATTATTTATACATTTTTAGGACACATACCTTAGTATGATATTATTTATACATTTTTAGGACACATACTATAGTATGATATTATTTATACATTTTTAGGACACATACCTTAGTATGATATTATTTATACATTTTTAGGACACATACTGTAGTATGATATTATTTATACATTTTTAGGACACAACCCTTAGTATGATATTATTTATACATTTTTAGGACACATACTATAGTATGATATTATTTATACATTTTTAGGACACATACCTTAGTATGATATTATTTATACATTTTTAGGACACATACTATAGTATGATATTATTTATACGTTTTTAGGACACATACTATAGTATATTATTTATACATTTTTAGGACACATACCTTAGTATGATATTATTTATACATTTTTAGGACACATACTAGAGTATGCAATTATTTTTACATTTTTAGGACACATGCTATAGTATGATATTATTTATACATTTTTAGGACACATACCTTAGTATGATATTATTTATACATTTTTAGGACACATACTGTAGTAGGATATTATTTATACATTTTTAGGACACATAATATAGTATGCAATTATTTTTACATTTTTTAGGACATATACTATAGTAAGATATTATTTATACATTTTTAGGACACATACTATAGTATGATATTATTTGTACATTTTTTGGACACATACTAAAGTATGATATTATTTATACATTTTTAGGACACATACTATAGTATGATATTATTTATACATTTTTAGGACACATACCTTAGTATGATATTATTTATACATTTTTAGGACACATACCTTAGTATGATATTATTTATACATTTTTAGGACACATAGTATAGTATGCAATTATTTTTACATTTTTTAGGACACATACTACAGTATGATATTATTTTTACATTTTTTGGACACATACTAAAGTATGATATTATTTATACATTTTTAGGACACATACTATAGTATGATATTATTTATACATTTTTAGGACACATACCTTAGTATAATATTATTTATACATTTTTAGGACAAATACTATAGTATGATATTATTTGTACATTTTTAGGACACATACCTTAGTACGATATTATTTATACATTTTTAGGACACATACTATAGTATGATATTATTTGTACATTTTTTGGACACATACTAAAGTATGATATTATTTATACATTTTTAGGACACATACCTTAGTATGATATTATTTATACATTTTTAGGACACATACCTTAGTATGATATTATTTATACATTTTTTAGGACACATAGTATAGTATGCAATTATTTTTACATTTTTTAGGACACATACTACAGTATGATATTATTTATACATTTTTAGGACACATAATATAGTACATTATTTTTACATTTTTTGGACACATACTAAAGTATGATATTATTTATACATTTTTAGGACACATACTATAGTATGATAATATTTATACATTTTTAGGACACATACCTTAGTATGATATTATTTATACATTTTTAGGACACATACTGTAGTATGATATTATTTATACATTTTTAGGACACATACTATAGTAGGATATAATTTATACATTTTTAGGACACATACAATAGTATGATATTATTTTTACATTTTTTGGACACATACTAAAGTATGATATTATTTATACATTTTTAGGACACATACTATAGTATGATATTATTTGTACATTTTTAGGACACATACCTTAGTATGATATTATTTATACATTTTTAGGACACATACATTAGTATTATATTATTTATACATTTTTAGGACAAATACTATAGTATGCAATTATTTTTGCATTTTTTAGGACACATACTAAAGTATGATATTATTTATACATTTTTAGGACACATGCTACAGTATGATATTATTTATACATTTTTAGGACACATACCTTAGTATGATATTATTTATACATTTTTAGGACACATACTATAGTATGATATTATTTATACATTTTTAGGACACATACCTTAGTATGATATTATTTATACATTTTTAGGACACATACTGTAGTATGATATTATTTATACATTTTTAGGACACATACTATAGTATGAATTTTTTTTTACATTTTTTAGGACACATACTATAGTATGATATAATTTATACATTTTTAGGACACATACTATAGTATGATATTATTTTTACATTTTTTGGACACATACTAAAGTATGATATTATTTATACATTTTTAGGACACATACTATAGTATGATATTATTTGTACATTTTTAGGACACATACCTTAGTATGATATTATTTATACATTTTTAGGACACATACATTAGTATTATATTATTTATACATTTTTAGGACAAATACTATAGTATGCAATTATTTTTGCATTTTTTAGGACACATACTAAAGTATGATATTATTTATACATTTTTAGGACACATGCTACAGTATGATATTATTTATACATTTTTAGGACACATACCTTAGTATGATATTATTTATACATTTTTAGGACACATACTATAGTATGATATTATTTATACATTTTTAGGACACATACCTTAGTATGATATTATTTATACATTTTTAGGACACATACTGTAGTATGATATTATTTATACATTTTTAGGACACAACCCTTAGTATGATATTATTTATACATTTTTAGGACACATACCTTAGTATCATATTATTTATACATTTTTAGGACAAATACTATAGTATGCAATTATTTTTACATTTTTTAGGACACATACTATAGTATGATGTTATTTATACGTTTTTAGGACACATACTATAGTATGATATTATTTTTACATTTTTAGGACACATACCTTAGTATGATATTATTTATACATTTTTAGGACACATACTAAAGTATGCAATTATTTTTACATTTTTAGGACACATACTATAGTATGAAATTATTTATACATTTTTAGGACACATACCTTAGTATGATATTATTTATACATTTTTAGGGCACATACCTTAGTATGATATTATTTATACATTTTTAGGAAACATACCTTAGTATGATATTATTTATACATTTTTAGGACACATACCTTAGTATTATATTATTTATACATTTTTAGGACAAATACTATAGTATGCAATTATTTTTACATTTTTTAGGACACATACTATAGTATGATATTATTTATACGTTTTTAGGACACATACTATAGTATGATATTATTTATACATTTTTAGGACACATACCTTAGTATTATATTATTTATACATTTTTAGGACACATACTAGAGTATGCAATTATTTTTACATTTTTAGGACACATACTATAGTATGATATTATTTATACATTTTTAGGACACATACCTTAGTATGATATTATTTATACATTTTTAGGACACATACTGTAGTATGATATTATTTATACATTTTTAGGACACATAATATAGTATGCAATTATTTTTACATTTTTTAGGACATATACTATAGTAAGATATTATTTATACATTTTTAGGACACATACTATAGTATGATATTATTTGTACATTTTTTGGACACATACTAAAGTATGATATTATTTATACATTTTTAGGACACATACTATAGTATGATATTATTTATACATTTTTAGGACACATACCTTAGTATGATATTATTTATACATTTTTAGGACACATACCTTAGTATGATATTATTTATACATTTTTAGGACACATAGTTTAGTATGCAATTATTTTTACATTTTTTAGGACACATACTACAGTATGATATTATTTTTACATTTTTTGGACACATACTAAAGTATGATATTATTTATACATTTTTAGGACACATACTATAGTATGATATTATTTATACATTTTTAGGACACATACCTTAGTATAATATTATTTATACATTTTTAGGACAAATACTATAGTATGATATTATTTGTACATTTTTAGGACACATACCTTAGTACGATATTATTTATACATTTTTAGGACACATACTATAGTATGATATTATTTGTACATTTTTTGGACACATACTAAAGTATGATATTATTTATACATTTTTAGGACACATACTATAGTATGATATTATTTATACATTTTTAGGACACATACCTTAGTATGATATTATTTATACATTTTTAGGACACATACCTTAGTATGATATTATTTATACATTTTTAGGACACATAGTATAGTATGCAATTATTTTTACATTTTTTAGGACACATACTACAGTATGATATTATTTATACATTTTTAGGACACATAATATAGTACATTATTTTTACATTTTTTGGACACATACTAAAGTATGATATTATTTATACATTTTTAGGACACATACTATAGTATGATATTATTTATACATTTTTAGGACACATACCTTAGTATGATATTATTTATACATTTTTAGGACACATACTGTAGTATGATATTATTTATACATTTTTAGGACACATACTATAGTAGGATATAATTTATACATTTTTAGGACACATACTATAGTATGATATTATTTTTACATTTTTTGGACACATACTAAAGTATGAAATTATTTATACATTTTTAGGACACATACTATAGTATGATATTATTTGTACATTTTTAGGACACATACCTTAGTATGATATTATTTATACATTTTTAGGACACATACATTAGTATTATATTATTTATACATTTTTAGGACAAATACTATAGTATGCAATTATTTTTGCATTTTTTAGGACACATACTAAAGTATGATATTATTTATACATTTTTAGGACACATGCTACAGTATGATATTATTTATACATTTTTAGGACACATACCTTAGTATGATATTATTTATACATTTTTAGGACACATACTATAGTATGATATTATTTATACATTTTTAGGACACATACCTTAGTATGATATTATTTATACATTTTTAGGACACATACTGTAGTATGATATTATTTATACATTTTTAGGACACATACTATAGTATGAATTTTTTTTTACATTTTTTAGGACACATACTATAGTATGATATAATTTATACATTTTTAGGACACATACTATAGTATGATATTATTTTTACATTTTTTGGACACATACTAAAGTATGATATTATTTATACATTTTTAGGACACATACTATAGTTTGATATTATTTATACATTTTTAGGACACATACCTTAGTATATTATTTATACATTTTTAAGACACATACTATAATATGATTTTATTTATACATTTTTAGGACACATACCTTAGTATGATATTATTTATACATTTTTAGGACACATACTATAGTATGATATTATTTATACATTTTTAGGACACATAGTATAGTTTGATATTATTTTTACATTTTTAGGACACATACCTTAGTATGATATTATTTATACAATTTTAGGACACATACATTAGTATTATATTATTTATACATTTTCAGGACAAATACTATAGTATGCAATTATTTTTGCATTTTTTAGGACACATACTAAAGTATGATATTATTTATACATTTTTAGGACACATGCTACAGTATGATATTATTTATACATTTTTAGGACACATACCTTAGTATGATATTATTTATACATTTTTAGGACACATACTATAGTATGATATTATTTATACATTTTTAGGACACATACCTTAGTATGATATTATTTATACATTTTTAGGACACATACTGTAGTATGATATTATTTATACATTTTTAGGACACATACTATAGTATGAATTTTTTTTTACATTTTTTAGGACACATACTATAGTATGATATAATTTATACATTTTTAGGACACATACTATAGTATGATATTATTTTTACATTTTTTTGGACACATACTAAAGTATGATATTATTTATATATTTTTAGGACACATAATATAGTATGATATTATTTATACGTTTTTAGGACACATACCTTAGTATGATATTATTTATACATTTTTAGGACAAATAACTTAGTATGATATTATTTATACATTTTTAGGACACATATTGTAGTATGATATTATTTATAAATTTTTAGAACACATACTATAGTATGCAATTATTTTTACATTTTTAGGACAAATACTATAGTATGCAATTATTTTTACATTTTTTAGGACACATACTATAGTATGATATTATTTATACATTTTTTGGACACATACTAAAGTATGATATTATTTATACATTTTTAGGACACATGCTACAGTATGATATTATTTATACATTTTTAGGACACATACCTTAGTATGATATTATTTATACATTTTTAGGACACATACCTTAGTATGATATTATTTATACATTTTTAGGACACATACCTTAGTATGATATTATTTATACATTTTTAGGACACATATTGTAGTATGATATTATTTATAAATTTTTAGGACACATACTATAGTATGCAATTATTTTTACATTTTTAGGACACATACTATAGTATAAAATAATTTATACATTTTTAGGACACATACTATAGCATGATATTATTTTTACATTTTTTGAAAACATACTAAAGTATGATTTTATTTATACATTTTTAGGACACATAATTTAGTATGATATTATTTATAATTTTTAAGACACATACCTTAGTATGATATTTTTTATACATTTTTAGGACACATACCTTAGTATTATATTATTTATACATTTTTAGGACAAATACTATAGAATGCAATTATTTTTACATTTTTAGGACACATACTATAGTATGATATTATTTATACATTTTTAGGACACATACTATAGTATGCAATTATTTTTGCATTTTTTAGGACACATACTAAAGTATGATATTATTTATACATTTTTAGGACACATGCTACAGTATGATATTATTTATACATTTTTAGGACACATACCTTAGTATGATATTATTTATACATTTTTAGGACACATACTATAGTATGATATTATTTATACATTTTTAGGACACATACCTTAGTATGATATTATTTATACATTTTTAGGACACATACTGTAGTATGATATTATTTATACATTTTTAGGACACAACCCTTAGTATGATATTATTTATACATTTTTAGGACACATACCTTAGTATTATATTATTTATACATTTTTAGGACAAATACTATAGTATGCAATTATTTTTACATTTTTTAGGACACATACTATAGTATGATGTTATTTATACGTTTTTAGGACACATACTATAGTATGATATTATTTTTACATTTTTAGGACACATACCTTAGTATGATATTATTTATACATTTTTAGGACACATACTAAAGTATGCAATTATTTTTACATTTTTAGGACACATACTATAGTATGAAATTATTTATACATTTTTAGGACACATACCTTAGTATGATATTATTTATACATTTTTAGGGCACATACCTTAGTATGATATTATTTATACATTTTTTAGGAAACATACCTTAGTATGATATTATTTATACATTTTTAGGACACATACCTTAGTATTATATTATTTATACATTTTTAGGACAAATACTATAGTATGCAATTATTTTTACATTTTTTAGGACACATACTATAGTATGATATTATTTATACGTTTTTAGGACACATACTATAGTATGATATTATTTATACATTTTTAGGACACATACCTTAGTATGATATTATTTATACATTTTTAGGACACATACTAGAGTATGCAATTATTTTTACATTTTTAGGACACATACTATAGTATGATATTATTTATACATTTTTAGGACACATACCTTAGTATGATATTATTTATACATTTTTAGGACACATACTGTAGTATGATATTATTTATACATTTTTAGGACACATAATATAGTATGCAATTATTTTTACATTTTTTAGGACATATACTATAGTAAGATATTATTTATACATTTTTAGGACACATACTATAGTATGATATTATTTGTACATTTTTTGGACACATACTAAAGTATGATATTATTTATACATTTTTAGGACACATACTATAGTATGATATTATTTATACATTTTTAGGACACATACCTTAGTATGATATTATTTATACATTTTTAGGACACATACCTTAGTATGATATTATTTATACATTTTTAGGACACATAGTTTAGTATGCAATTATTTTTACATTTTTTAGGACACATACTACAGTATGATATTATTTTTACATTTTTTGGACACATACTAAAGTATGATATTATTTATACATTTTTAGGACACATACTATAGTATGATATTATTTATACATTTTTAGGACACATACCTTAGTATAATATTATTTATACATTTTTAGGACAAATACTATAGTATGATATTATTTGTACATTTTTAGGACACATACCTTAGTACGATATTATTTATACATTTTTAGGACACATACTATAGTATGATATTATTAGTACATTTTTTGGACACATACTAAAGTATGATATTATTTATACATTTTTAGGACACATACTATAGTATGATATTATTTATACATTTTTAGGACACATACCTTAGTATGATATTATTTATACATTTTTAGGACACATACCTTAGTATGATATTATTTATACATTTTTAGGACACATAGTATAGTATGCAATTATTTTTACATTTTTTAGGACACATACTACAGTATGATATTATTTATACATTTTTAGGACACATAATATAGTACATTATTTTTACATTTTTTGGACACATACTAAAGTATGATATTATTTACACATTTTTAGGACACATACTATAGTATGATATTATTTATACATTTTTAGGACACATACCTTAGTATGATATTATTTATACATTTTTAGGACACATACTGTAGTATGATATTATTTATACATTTTTAGGACACATACTATAGTAGGATATAATTTATACATTCTTAGGACACATACTATAGTATGATATTATTTTTACATTTTTTGGACACATACTAAAGTATGAAATTATTTATACATTTTTAGGACACATACTATAGTATGATATTATTTGTACATTTTTAGGACACATACCTTAGTATGATATTATTTATACATTTTTAGGACACATACATTAGTATTATATTATTTATACATTTTTAGGACAAATACTATAGTATGCAATTATTTTTGCATTTTTTAGGACACATACTAAAGTATGATATTATTTATACATTTTTAGGACACATGCTACAGTATGATATTATTTATACATTTTTAGGACACATACCTTAGTATGATATTATTTATACATTTTTAGGACACATACTATAGTATGATATTATTTATACATTTTTAGGACACATACCTTAGTATGATATTATTTATACATTTTTAGGACACATACTGTAGTATGATATTATTTATACATTTTTAGGACACATACTATAGTATGATATTATTTTTACATTTTTTGGACACATACTAAAGTATGATATTATTTATACATTTTTAGGACACATACTATAGTTTGATATTATTTATACATTTTTAGGACACATACCTTAGTATGATATTATTTATACATTTTTAAGACACATACTATAATATGATTTTATTTATACATTTTTAGGACACATACCTTAGTATGATATTATTTATACATTTTTAGGACACATACTATAGTATGATATTATTTATACATTTTTAGGACACATAGTATAGTTTGATATTATTTTTACATTTTTAGGACACATACCTTAGTATGATATTATTTATACATTTTTAGGACACATACATTAGTATTATATTATTTATACATTTTTAGGACAAATACTATAGTATGCAATTATTTTTGCATTTTTTAGGACACATACTAAAGTATGATATTATTTATACATTTTTAGGACACATGCTACAGTATGATATTATTTATACATTTTTAGGACACATACCTTAGTATGATATTATTTATACATTTTTAGGACACATACTATAGTATGATATTATTTATACATTTTTAGGACACATACCTTAGTATGATATTATTTATACATTTTTAGGACACATACTGTAGTATGATATTATTTATACATTTTTAGGACACATACTATAGTATGAATTTTTTTTTACATTTTTTAGGACACATACTATAGTATGATATAATTTATACATTTTTAGGACACATACTATAGTATGATATTATTTTTACATTTTTTTGGACACATACTAAAGTATGATATTATTTATATATTTTTAGGACACATAATATAGTATGATATTATTTATACGTTTTTAGGACACATACCTTAGTATGATATTATTTATACATTTTTAGGACAAATAACTTAGTATGATATTATTTATACATTTTTAGGACACATAATATAGTACATTATTTTTACATTTTTTGGACACATACTAAAGTATGATATTATTTATACATTTTTAGGACACATACTATAGTATGATATTATTTATACATTTTTAGGACACATACCTTAGTATGATATCATTTATACATTTTTAGGACACATACTGTAGTATGATATTATTTATACATTTTTAGGACACATACTATAGTAGGATATAATTTATACATTTTTAGGACACATACTATAGTATGATATTATTTTTACATTTTTTGGACACATACTAAAGTATGATATTATTTATACATTTTTAGGACACATACTATAGTATGATATTATTTGTACATTTTTAGGACACATACCTTAGTATGATATTAATTATACATTTTTAGGACACATACATTAGTATTATATTATTTATACATTTTTAGGTCAAATACTATAGTATGCAATTATTTTTGCATTTTTTAGGACACATACTAAAGTATGATATTATTTATACATTTTTAGGACACATGCTACAGTATGATATTATTTATACATTTTTAGGACACATACCTTAGTATGATATTATTTATACATTTTTAGGACACATACTATAGTATGATATTATTTATACATTTTTAGGACACATACCTTAGTATGATATTATTTATACATTTTTAGGACACATACTGTAGTATGATATTATTTATACATTTTTAGGACACATACTATAGTATGAATTTTTTTTTACATTTTTTAGGACACATACTATAGTATGATATAATTTATACATTTTTAGGACACATACTATAGTATGATATTATTTTTACATTTTTTGGACACATACTAAAGTATGATATTATTTATACATTTTTAGGACACATACTATAGTATGATATTATTTGTACATTTTTAGGACACATACCTTAGTATGATATTATTTATACATTTTTAGGACACATACATTAGTATTATATTATTTATACATTTTTAGGACAAATACTATAGTATGCAATTATTTTTGCATTTTTTAGGACACATACTAAAGTATGATATTATTTATACATTTTTAGGACACATGCTACAGTATGATATTATTTATACATTTTTAGGACACATACCTTAGTATGATATTATTTATACATTTTTAGGACACATACTATAGTATGATATTATTTATACATTTTTAGGACACATACCTTAGTATGATATTATTTATACATTTTTAGGACACATACTGTAGTATGATATTATTTATACATTTTTAGGACACAACCCTTAGTATGATATTATTTATACATTTTTAGGACACATACCTTAGTATTATATTATTTATACATTTTTAGGACAAATACTATAGTATGCAATTATTTTTACATTTTTTAGGACACATACTATAGTATGATGTTATTTATACGTTTTTAGGACACATACTATAGTATGATATTATTTTTACATTTTTAAGACACATACCTTAGTATGATATTATTTATACATTTTTAGGACACATACTAAAGTATGCAATTATTTTTACATTTTTAGGACACATACTATAGTATGAAATTATTTATACATTTTTAGGACACATACCTTAGTATGATATTATTTATACATTTTTAGGGCACATACTTTAGTATGATATTATTTATACATTTTTAGGAAACATACCTTAGTATGATATTATTTATACATTTTTAGGACACATACCTTAGTATTATATTATTTATACATTTTTAGGACAAATACTATAGTATGCAATTATTTTTACATTTTTTAGGACACATACTATAGTATGATATTATTTATACGTTTTTAGGACACATACTATAGTATGATATTATTTATACATTTTTAGGACACATACCTTAGTATGATATTATTTATACATTTTTAGGACACATACTAGAGTATGCAATTATTTTTACATTTTTAGGACACATACTATAGTATGATATTATTTATACATTTTTAGGACACATACCTTAGTATGATATTATTTATACATTTTTAGGACACATACTGTAGTATGATATTATTTATACATTTTTAGGACACATAATATAGTATGCAATTATTTTTACATTTTTTAGGACATATACTATAGTAAGATATTATTTATACATTTTTAGGACACATACTATAGTATGATATTATTTGTACATTTTTTGGACACATACTAAAGTATGATATTATTTATACATTTTTAGGACACATACCTTAGTATGATATTATTTATACATTTTTAGGACACATACTGTAGTATGATATTATTTATACATTTTTAGGACACATACTATAGTATGAATTTTTTTTTTACATTTTTTAGGACACATACTATAGTATGATATAATTTATACATTTTTAGGACACATACTATAGTATGATATTATTTTTACATTTTTTGGACACATACTAAAGTATGATATTATTTATACATTTTTAGGACACATACTATAGTATGATATTATTTGTACATTTTTAGGACACATACCTTAGTATGATATTATTTATACATTTTTAGGACACATACATTAGTATTATATTATTTATACATTTTTAGGACACATACCTTAGTATGATATTATTTATACATTTTTAGGACACATACTGTAGTATGATATTATTTATACATTTTTAGGACACATACTATAGTATGAATTTTTTTTTTACATTTTTTAGGACACATACTATAGTATGATATAATTTATACATTTTTAGGACACATACTATAGTATGATATTATTTTTACATTTTTTGGACACATACTAAAGTATGATATTATTTATACATTTTTAGGACACATACTATAGTATGATATTATTTGTACATTTTTAGGACACATACCTTAGTATGATATTATTTATACATTTTTAGGACACATACATTAGTATTATATTATTTATACATTTTTAGGACAAATACTATAGTATGCAATTATTTTTGCATTTTTTAGGACACATACTAAAGTATGATATTATTTATACATTTTTAGGACACATGCTACAGTATGATATTATTTATACATTTTTAGGACACATACCTTAGTATGATATTATTTATACATTTTTAGGACACATACTATAGTATGATATTATTTATACATTTTTAGGACACATACCTTAGTATGATATTATTTATACATTTTTAGGACACATACTGTAGTATGATATTATTTATACATTTTTAGGACACAACCCTTAGTATGATATTATTTATACATTTTTAGGACACATACCTTAGTATTATATTATTTATACATTTTTAGGACAAATACTATAGTATGCAATTATTTTTACATTTTTTAGGACACATACTATAGTATGATGTTATTTATACGTTTTTAGGACACATACTATAGTATGATATTATTTTTACATTTTTAAGACACATACCTTAGTATGATATTATTTATACATTTTTAGGACACATACTAAAGTATGCAATTATTTTTACATTTTTAGGACACATACTATAGTATGAAATTATTTATACATTTTTAGGACACATACCTTAGTATGATATTATTTATACATTTTTAGGGCACATACTTTAGTATGATATTATTTATACATTTTTAGGAAACATACCTTAGTATGATATTATTTATACATTTTTAGGACACATACCTTAGTATTATATTATTTATACATTTTTAGGACAAATACTATAGTATGCAATTATTTTTACATTTTTTAGGACACATACTATAGTATGATATTATTTATACGTTTTTAGGACACATACTATAGTATGATATTATTTATACATTTTTAGGACACATACCTTAGTATGATATTATTTATACATTTTTAGGACACATACTAGAGTATGCAATTATTTTTACATTTTTAGGACACATACTATAGTATGATATTATTTATACATTTTTAGGACACATACCTTAGTATGATATTATTTATACATTTTTAGGACACATACTGTAGTATGATATTATTTATACATTTTTAGGACACATAATATAGTATGCAATTATTTTTACATTTTTTAGGACATATACTATAGTAAGATATTATTTATACATTTTTAGGACACATACTATAGTATGATATTATTTGTACATTTTTTGGACACATACTAAAGTATGATATTATTTATACATTTTTAGGACACATACCTTAGTATGATATTATTTATACATTTTTAGGACACATACTGTAGTATGATATTATTTATACATTTTTAGGACACATACTATAGTATGAATTTTTTTTTTACATTTTTTAGGACACATACTATAGTATGATATAATTTATACATTTTTAGGACACATACTATAGTATGATATTATTTTTACATTTTTTGGACACATACTAAAGTATGATATTATTTATACATTTTTAGGACACATACTATAGTATGATATTATTTGTACATTTTTAGGACACATACCTTAGTATGATATTATTTATACATTTTTAGGACACATACATTAGTATTATATTATTTATACATTTTTAGGACAAATACTATAGTATGCAATTATTTTTGCATTTTTTAGGACACATACTAAAGTATGATATTATTTATACATTTTTAGGACACATGCTACAGTATGATATTATTTATACATTTTTAGGACACATACCTTAGTATGATATTATTTATACATTTTTAGGACACATACTATAGTATGATATTATTTATACATTTTTAGGACACATACCTTAGTATGATATTATTTATACATTTTTAGGACACATACTGTAGTATGATATTATTTATACATTTTTAGGACACAACCCTTAGTATGATATTATTTATACATTTTTAGGACACATACCTTAGTATTATATTATTTATACATTTTTAGGACAAATACTATAGTATGCAATTATTTTTACATTTTTTAGGACACATACTATAGTATGATGTTATTTATACGTTTTTAGGACACATACTATAGTATGATATTATTTTTACATTTTTAAGACACATACCTTAGTATGATATTATTTATACATTTTTAGGACACATACTAAAGTATGCAATTATTTTTACATTTTTAGGACACACACTATAGTATGAAATTATTTATACATTTTTAGGACACATACCTTAGTATGATATTATTTATACATTTTTAGGGCACATACTTTAGTATGATATTATTTATACATTTTTAGGAAACATACCTTAGTATGATATTATTTATACATTTTTAGGACACATACCTTAGTATTATATTATTTATACATTTTTAGGACAAATACTATAGTATGCAATTATTTTTACATTTTTTAGGACACATACTATAGTATGATATTATTTATACGTTTTTAGGACACATACTATAGTATGATATTATTTATACATTTTTAGGACACATACCTTAGTATGATATTATTTATACATTTTTAGGACACATACTAGAGTATGCAATTATTTTTACATTTTTAGGACACATACTATAGTATGATATTATTTATACATTTTTAGGACACATACCTTAGTATGATATTATTTATACATTTTTAGGACACATACTGTAGTATGATATTATTTATACATTTTTAGGACACATAATATAGTATGCAATTATTTTTACATTTTTTAGGACATATACTATAGTAAGATATTATTTATACATTTTTAGGACACATACTATAGTATGATATTATTTGTACATTTTTTGGACACATACTAAAGTATGATATTATTTATACATTTTTAGGACACATACTATAGTATGATATTATTTATACATTTTTAGGACACATTTCTTAGTATGATATTATTTATACATTTTTAGGACACATACCTTAGTATGATATTATTTATACATTTTTAGGACACATAGTATAGTATGCAATTATTTTTACATTTTTTAGGACACATACTACAGTATGATATTATTTTTACATTTTTTGGACACATACTAAAGTATGATATTATTTATACATTTTTAGGACACATACTATAGTATGATATTATTTATACATTTTTAGGACACATACCTTAGTATAATATTATTTATACATTTTTAGGACAAATACTATAGTATGATATTATTTGTACATTTTTAGGACACATACCTTAGTACGATATTATTTATACATTTTTAGGACACATACTATAGTATGATATTATTTGTACATTTTTTGGACACATACTAAAGTATGATATTATTTATACATTTTTAGGACACATACTATAGTATGATATTATTTATACATTTTTAGGACACATACCTTAGTATGATATTATTTATACATTTTTAGGACACATACCTTAGTATGATATTATTTATACATTTTTAGGACACATAGTATAGTATGCAATTATTTTTACATTTTTTAGGACACATACTACAGTATGATATTATTTATACATTTTTAGGACACATAATATAGTACATTATTTTTACATTTTTTGGACACATACTAAAGTATGATATTATTTATACATTTTTAGGACACATACTATAGTATGATATTATTTGTACATTTTTAGGACACATACCTTAGTATGATATTATTTATACATTTTTAGGACACATACTGTAGTATGATATTATTTATACATTTTTAGGACACATACTATAGTAGGATATAATTTATACATTTTTAGGACACATACTATAGTATGATATTATTTTTACATTTTTTGGACACATACTAAAGTATGATATTATTTATACATTTTTAGGACACATACTATAGTATGATATTATTTGTACATTTTTAGGACACATACCTTAGTATGATATTATTTATACATTTTTAGGACACATACATTAGTATTATATTATTTATACATTTTTAGGACAAATACTATAGTATGCAATTATTTTTGCATTTTTTAGGACACATACTAAAGTATGTTATTATATATACATTTTTAGGACACATGCTACAGTATGATATTATTTATACATTTTTAGGACACATACCTTAGTATGATATTATTTATACATTTTTAGGACACATACTATAGTATGATATTATTTATACATTTTTAGGACACATACCTTAGTATGATATTATTTATACATTTTTAGGACACATACTGTAGTATGATATTATTTATACATTTTTAGGACACATACTATAGTATGAATTTTTTTTTACATTTTTTAGGACACATACTATAGTATGATATAATTTATACATTTTTAGGACACATACTATAGTATGATATTATTTTTACATTTTTTGGACACATACTAAAGTATGATATTATTTATACATTTTTAGGACACATACTATAGTATGATATTATTTGTACATTTTTAGGACACATACCTTAGTATGATATTATTTATACATTTTTAGGACACATACATTAGTATTATATTATTTATACATTTTTAGGACAAATACTATAGTATGCAATTATTTTTGCATTTTTTAGGACACATACTAAAGTATGATATTATTTATACATTTTTAGGACACATGCTACAGTATGATATTATTTATACATTTTTAGGACACATACCTTAGTATGATATTATTTATACATTTTTAGGACACATACTATAGTATGATATTATTTATACATTTTTAGGACACATACCTTAGTATGATATTATTTATACATTTTTAGGACACATACTGTAGTATGATATTATTTATACATTTTTAGGACACATACTATAGTATGAATTTTTTTTTACATTTTTTAGGACACATACTATAGTATGATATAATTTATACATTTTTAGGACACATACTATAGTATGATATTATTTTTACATTTTTTTGGACACATACTAAAGTATGATATTATTTATATATTTTTAGGACACTTAATATAGTATGATATTATTTATACGTTTTTAGGACACATACCTTAGTATGATATTATTTATACATTTTAGGACAAATAACTTAGTATGATATTATTTATACATTTTTAGGACACATATTGTAGTATGATATTATTTATAAATTTTTAGAACACATACTATAGTATGCAATTATTTTTACATTTTTAGGACAAATACTATAGTATGCAATTATTTTTACATTTTTTAGGACACATACTATAGTATGATATTATTTATACATTTTTTGGACACATACTAAAGTATGATATTATTTATACATTTTTAGGACACATGCTACAGTATGATATTATTTATACATTTTTAGGACACATACCTTAGTATGATATTATTTATACATTTTTAGGACACATACCTTAGTATGATATTATTTATACATTTTTAGGACACATACCTTAGTATGATATTATTTATACATTTTTAGGACACATATTGTAGTATGATATTATTTATAAATTTTTAGGACACATACTATAGTATGCAATTATTTTTACATTTTTAGGACACATACTATAGTATAAAATAATTTATACATTTTTAGGACACATACTATAGCATGATATTATTTTTACATTTTTTGAAAACATACTAAAGTATGATTTTATTTATACATTTTTAGGACACATAATTTAGTATGATATTATTTATAATTTTTAAGACACATACCTTAGTATGATATTTTTTATACATTTTTAGGACACATACCTTAGTATTATATTATTTATACATTTTTAGGACAAATACTATAGAATGCAATTATTTTTACATTTTTAGGACACATACTATAGTATGATATTATTTACACATTTTTAGGACACATACTATAGTATGATATTATTTTTACATTTTTTGGACACATACTAAAGTATGATATTATTTATACATTTTTAGGACCAATACTATAGTATGATATTATTTATAAATTTTTAGGACACATACCTTAGTATGATATTATTTATACATTTTTAGGACACATACTGTAGTATGATATTATTTATACATTTTTAGGACACATACTATAGTATGCAATTATTTTTACATTTTTTAGGACACATACTATAGTATGATGTTATTTATAGGTTTTTAGGACACATACTATAGTATGATATTATTTTTACATTTTTAGGACACATACCTTAGTATGATATTATTTATACATTTTTAGGACACATAATATAGTATGATATTATTTGTACATTTTTAGGACACATACCTTAGTATGATATTATTTATACATTTTTAGGACACATACATTAGTATTATATTATTTATACATTTTTAGGACAAATACTATAGTATGCAATTATTTTTGCATTTTTAGGACACATACTAAAGTATGATATTATTTATACATTTTTAGGACACATGCTACAGTATGATATTATTTATACATTTTTAGGACACATACCTTAGTATGATATTATTTATACATTTTTAGGACACATACTATAGTATGCAATTATTTTTACATTTTTAGGACACATGCTATAGTATGAAATTATTTATACATTTTTAGGACACATACCTTAGTATGATATTATTTATACATTTTTAGGACACATACCTTAGTATGAAATTATTTATACATTTTTAGGAAACATACCTTAGTATGATATTATTTATACATTTTTAGGACACATACCTTAGTATTATATTATTTATACATTTTTAGGACAAATACTATAGTATGCAATTATTTTTACATTTTTTAGGACACATACTATAGTATGATATTATTTATACGTTTTTAGGACACATACTATAGTATGATATTATTTATACATTTTTAGGACACATACTATAGTATGCAATTATTTTTACATTTTTAGGACACATACAATAGTATGATATTATTTATACATTTTTAGGACACATACCTTAGTATGATATTATTTATACATTTTTAGGACACATACTGTAGTATGATATTATTTATACATTTTTAGGACACATACTATAGTATGCAATTATTTTTACATTTTTTAGGACATATACTATAGTAAGATATTATTTATACATTTTTAGGACACATACTATAGTATGATATTATTTGTACATTTTTTGGACACATACTAAAGTATGATATTATTTATACATTTTTAGGACAAATACTATAGTATGATATTATTTATACATTTTTAGGAAACATACCTTAGTATGATATTATTTATACATTTTTAGGACACATACCTTAGTATTATATTATTTATACATTTTTAGGACAAATACTATAGTATGCAATTATTTTTACATTTTTTAGGACACATACTATAGTATGATATTATTTATACGTTTTTAGGACACATACTATAGTATGATATTATTTATACATTTTTAGGACACATACTATAGTATGCAATTATTTTTACATTTTTAGAACACATACTATAGTATGATATTATTTATACATTTTTAGGACACATACCTTAGTATGATATTATTTATACATTTTTAGGACACATACCTTAGTATTATATTATTTATACATTTTTAGGACAAATACTATAGTATGCAATTATTTTTACATTTTTTAGGACACATACTATAGTATGATATTATTTATACGTTTTTAGGACACATACTATAGTATGATATTATTTATACATTTTTAGGACACATACTATAGTATGCAATTATTTTTACATTTTTAGGACACATACTATAGTATGATATTATTTATACATTTTTAGGACACATACCTTAGTATGATATTATTTATACATTTTTAGGACACATACTGTAGTATGATATTATTTATACATTTTTAGGACACATACTATAGTATGCAATTATTTTTACATTTTTTAGGACATATACTATAGTAAGATATTATTTATACATTTTTAGGACACATACTATAGTATGATATTATTTGTACATTTTTTGGACACATACTAAAGTATGATATTATTTATACATTTTTAGGACAAATACTATAGTATGATATTATTTATAAATTTTGAGGACACATACTATAGTATGATATTATTTTTACATTTTTTGGACACATACTAAAGTATGATATTATTTATACATTTTTAGGACACATACTATAGTTTGATATTATTTATACATTTTTAGGACACATACCTTAGTATGATATTATTTATACATTTTTAAGACACATACTATAATATTATTTTATTTATACATTTTTAGGACACATTCCTTAGTATGATATTATTTATACATTTTTAGGACACAAACTATAGTATGAAATTATTTATACATTTTTAGGAAACATACCTTAGTATGATATTATTTATACATTTTTAGGACACATACTGTAGTATGATATTATTTATACTTTTTTAGGACACATACTATAGTATGCAATTATTTTTACATTTTTTAGGACACATACTATAGTATGATATTATTTCTACATATTTAGGACACATAATATAGTATGATATTATTTTTACATTTTTTAGACACATACTAAAGTATGATATTATTTATACATTTTTAGGACACATACTATAGTTTGATATTATTTATACATTTTTAGGACACATACCTTAGTATGATATTATTTATACATTTTTAAGACACATACTGTAGTATGATATAATTTATACATTTTTAGGACACATACCTTAGTATGATATTATTTATACATTTTTAGGACACATACATTAGTATTATATTATTTATACATTTTTAGGACAAATACTATAGTATGCAATTATTTTTGCATTTTTTAGGACACATACTAAAGTATGTTATTATATATACATTTTTAGGACACATGCTACAGTATGATATTATTTATACATTTTTAGGACACATACCTTAGTATGATATTATTTATACATTTTTAGGACACATACTATAGTATGATATTATTTATACATTTTTAGGACACATACCTTAGTATGATATTATTTATACATTTTTAGGACACATACTGTAGTATGATATTATTTATACATTTTTAGGACACATACTATAGTATGAATTTTTTTTTACATTTTTTAGGACACATACTATAGTATGATATAATTTATACATTTTTAGGACACATACTATAGTATGATATTATTTTTACATTTTTTGGACACATACTAAAGTATGATATTATTTATACATTTTTAGGACACATACTATAGTATGATATTATTTGTACATTTTTAGGACACATACCTTAGTATGATATTATTTATACATTTTTAGGACACATACATTAGTATTATATTATTTATACATTTTTAGGACAAATACTATAGTATGCAATTATTTTTGCATTTTTTAGGACACATACTAAAGTATGATATTATTTATACATTTTTAGGACACATGCTACAGTATGATATTATTTATACATTTTTAGGACACATACCTTAGTATGATATTATTTATACATTTTTAGGACACATACTATAGTATGATATTATTTATACATTTTTAGGACACATACCTTAGTATGATATTATTTATACATTTTTAGGACACATACCTTAGTATGATATTATTTATACATTTTTAGGACACATACCTTAGTATGATATTATTTATACATTTTTAGGACACATATTGTAGTATGATATTATTTATAAATTTTTAGGACACATACTATAGTATGCAATTATTTTTACATTTTTAGGACACATACTATAGTATAAAATAATTTATACATTTTTAGGACACATACTATAGCATGATATTATTTTTACATTTTTTGAAAACATACTAAAGTATGATTTTATTTATACATTTTTAGGACACATACATTAGTATTATATTATTTATACATTTTTAGGACAAATACTATAGTATGCAATTATTTTTGCATTTTTTAGGACACATACTAAAGTATGATATTATTTATACATTTTTAGGACACATACATTAGTATTATATTATTTATACATTTTTAGGACAAATACTATAGTATGCAATTATTTTTGCATTTTTTAGGACACATACTAAAGTATGATATTATTTATACATTTTTAGGACACATGCTACAGTATGATATTATTTATACATTTTTAGGACACATACCTTAGTATGATATTATTTATACATTTTTAGGACACATACTATAGTATGATATTATTTATACATTTTTAGGACACATACCTTAGTATGATATTATTTATACATTTTTAGGACACATACTGTAGTATGATATTATTTATACATTTTTAGGACACATACTATAGTATGAATTTTTTTTTACATTTTTTAGGACACATACTATAGTATGATATAATTTATACATTTTTAGGACACATACTATAGTATGATATTATTTTTACATTTTTTTGGACACATACTAAAGTATGATATTATTTATATATTTTTAGGACACTTAATATAGTATGATATTATTTATACGTTTTTAGGACACATACCTTAGTATGATATTATTTATACATTTTTAGGACAAATAACTTAGTATGATATTATTTATACATTTTTAGGACACATATTGTAGTATGATATTATTTATAAATTTTTAGAACACATACTATAGTATGCAATTATTTTTACATTTTTAGGACAAATACTATAGTATGCAATTATTTTTACATTTTTTAGGACACATACTATAGTATGATATTATTTATACATTTTTTGGACACATACTAAAGTATGATATTATTTATACATTTTTAGGACACATGCTACAGTATGATATTATTTATACATTTTTAGGACACATACCTTAGTATGATATTATTTATACATTTTTAGGACACATACCTTAGTATGATATTATTTATACATTTTTAGGACACATACCTTAGTATGATATTATTTATACATTTTTAGGACACATATTGTAGTATGATATTATTTATAAATTTTTAGGACACATACTATAGTATGCAATTATTTTTACATTTTTAGGACACATACTATAGTATAAAATAATTTATACATTTTTAGGACACATACTATAGCATGATATTATTTTTACATTTTTTGAAAACATACTAAAGTATGATTTTATTTATACATTTTTAGGACACATAATTTAGTATGATATTATTTATAATTTTTAAGACACATACCTTAGTATGATATTTTTTATACATTTTTAGGACACATACCTTAGTATTATATTATTTATACTTTTTTAGGACAAATACTATAGAATGCAATTATTTTTACATTTTTAGGACACATACTATAGTATGATATTATTTACACATTTTTAGGACACATACTATAGTATGATATTATTTTTACATTTTTTGGACACATACTAAAGTATGATATTATTTATACATTTTTAGGACCAATACTATAGTATGATATTATTTATAAATTTTTAGGACACATACCTTAGTATGATATTATTTATACATTTTTAGGACACATACTGTAGTATGATATTATTTATACATTTTTAGGACACATACTATAGTATGCAATTATTTTTACATTTTTTAGGACACATACTATAGTATGATGTTATTTATAGGTTTTTAGGACACATACTATAGTATGATATTATTTTTACATTTTTAGGACACATACCTTAGTATGATATTATTTATACATTTTTAGGACACATAATATAGTATGATATTATTTGTACATTTTTAGGACACATACCTTAGTATGATATTATTTATACATTTTTAGGACACATACATTAGTATTATATTATTTATACATTTTTAGGACAAATACTATAGTATGCAATTATTTTTGCATTTTTAGGACACATACTAAAGTATGATATTATTTATACATTTTTAGGACACATGCTACAGTATGATATTATTTATACATTTTTAGGACACATACCTTAGTATGATATTATTTATACATTTTTAGGACACATACTATAGTATGCAATTATTTTTACATTTTTAGGACACATGCTATAGTATGAAATTATTTATACATTTTTAGGACACATACCTTAGTATGATATTATTTATACATTTTTAGGACACATACCTTAGTATGAAATTATTTATACATTTTTAGGAAACATACCTTAGTATGATATTATTTATACATTTTTAGGACACATACCTTAGTATTATATTATATATACATTTTTAGGACAAATACTATAGTATGCAATTATTTTTACATTTTTTAGGACACATACTATAGTATGATATTATTTATACATTTTTAGGACACATACTATAGTATGAATTTTTTTTTACATTTTTTAGGACACATACTATAGTATGATATAATTTATACATTTTTAGGACACATACTATAGTATGATATTATTTTTACATTTTTTTGGACACATACTAAAGTATGATATTATTTATATATTTTTAGGACACTTAATATAGTATGATATTATTTATACGTTTTTAGGACACATACCTTAGTATGATATTATTTATACATTTTAGGACAAATAACTTAGTATGATATTATTTATACATTTTTAGGACACATATTGTAGTATGATATTATTTATAAATTTTTAGAACACATACTATAGTATGCAATTATTTTTACATTTTTAGGACAAATACTATAGTATGCAATTATTTTTACATTTTTTAGGACACATACTATAGTATGATATTATTTATACATTTTTTGGACACATACTAAAGTATGATATTATTTATACATTTTTAGGACACATGCTACAGTATGATATTATTTATACATTTTTAGGACACATACCTTAGTATGATATTATTTATACATTTTTAGGACACATACCTTAGTATGATATTATTTATACATTTTTAGGACACATACCTTAGTATGATATTATTTATACATTTTTAGGACACATATTGTAGTATGATATTATTTATAAATTTTTAGGACACATACTATAGTATGCAATTATTTTTACATTTTTAGGACACATACTATAGTATAAAATAATTTATACATTTTTAGGACACATACTATAGCATGATATTATTTTTACATTTTTTGAAAACATACTAAAGTATGATTTTATTTATACATTTTTAGGACACATAATTTAGTATGATATTATTTATAATTTTTAAGACACATACCTTAGTATGATATTTTTTATACATTTTTAGGACACATACCTTAGTATTATATTATTTATACATTTTTAGGACAAATACTATAGAATGCAATTATTTTTACATTTTTAGGACACATACTATAGTATGATATTATTTACACATTTTTAGGACACATACTATAGTATGATATTATTTTTACATTTTTTGGACACATACTAAAGTATGATATTATTTATACATTTTTAGGACCAATACTATAGTATGATATTATTTATAAATTTTTAGGACACATACCTTAGTATGATATTATTTATACATTTTTAGGACACATACTGTAGTATGATATTATTTATACATTTTTAGGACACATACTATAGTATGCAATTATTTTTACATTTTTTAGGACACATACTATAGTATGATGTTATTTATAGGTTTTTAGGACACATACTATAGTATGATATTATTTTTACATTTTTAGGACACATACCTTAGTATGATATTATTTATACATTTTTAGGACACATAATATAGTATGATATTATTTGTACATTTTTAGGACACATACCTTAGTATGATATTATTTATACATTTTTAGGACACATACATTAGTATTATATTATTTATACATTTTTAGGACAAATACTATAGTATGCAATTATTTTTGCATTTTTAGGACACATACTAAAGTATGATATTATTTATACATTTTTAGGACACATGCTACAGTATGATATTATTTATACATTTTTAGGACACATACCTTAGTATGATATTATTTATACATTTTTAGGACACATACTATAGTATGCAATTATTTTTACATTTTTAGGACACATGCTATAGTATGAAATTATTTATACATTTTTAGGACACATACCTTAGTATGATATTATTTATACATTTTTAGGACACATACCTTAGTATGAAATTATTTATACATTTTTAGGAAACATACCTTAGTATGATATTATTTATACATTTTTAGGACACATACCTTAGTATTATATTATTTATACATTTTTAGGACAAATACTATAGTATGCAATTATTTTTACATTTTTTAGGACACATACTATAGTATGATATTATTTATACGTTTTTAGGACACATACTATAGTATGATATTATTTATACATTTTTAGGACACATACTATAGTATGCAATTATTTTTACATTTTTAGGACACATACAATAGTATGATATTATTTATACATTTTTAGGACACATACCTTAGTATGATATTATTTATACATTTTTAGGACACATACTGTAGTATGATATTATTTATACATTTTTAGGACACATACTATAGTATGCAATTATTTTTACATTTTTTAGGACATATACTATAGTAAGATATTATTTATACATTTTTAGGACACATACTATAGTATGATATTATTTGTACATTTTTTGGACACATACTAAAGTATGATATTATTTATACATTTTTAGGACAAATACTATAGTATGATATTATTTATACATTTTTAGGAAACATACCTTAGTATGATATTATTTATACATTTTTAGGACACATACCTTAGTATTATATTATTTATACATTTTTAGGACAAATACTATAGTATGCAATTATTTTTACATTTTTTAGGACACATACTATAGTATGATATTATTTATACGTTTTTAGGACACATACTATAGTATGATATTATTTATACATTTTTAGGACACATACTATAGTATGCAATTATTTTTACATTTTTAGAACACATACTATAGTATGATATTATTTATACATTTTTAGGACACATACCTTAGTATGATATTATTTATACATTTTTAGGACACATACCTTAGTATTATATTATTTATACATTTTTAGGACAAATACTATAGTATGCAATTATTTTTACATTTTTTAGGACACATACTATAGTATGATATTATTTATACGTTTTTAGGACACATACTATAGTATGATATTATTTATACATTTTTAGGACACATACTATAGTATGCAATTATTTTTACATTTTTAGGACACATACTATAGTATGATATTATTTATACATTTTTAGGACACATACCTTAGTATGATATTATTTATACATTTTTAGGACACATACTGTAGTATGATATTATTTATACATTTTTAGGACACATACTATAGTATGCAATTATTTTTACATTTTTTAGGACATATACTATAGTAAGATATTATTTATACATTTTTAGGACACATACTATAGTATGATATTATTTGTACATTTTTTGGACACATACTAAAGTATGATATTATTTATACATTTTTAGGACAAATACTATAGTATGATATTATTTATAAATTTTGAGGACACATACTATAGTATGATATTATTTTTACATTTTTTGGACACATACTAAAGTATGATATTATTTATACATTTTTAGGACACATACTATAGTTTGATATTATTTATACATTTTTAGGACACATACCTTAGTATGATATTATTTATACATTTTTAAGACACATACTATAATATTATTTTATTTATACATTTTTAGGACACATTCCTTAGTATGATATTATTTATACATTTTTAGGACACAAACTATAGTATGAAATTATTTATACATTTTTAGGAAACATACCTTAGTATGATATTATTTATACATTTTTAGGACACATACTGTAGTATGATATTATTTATACTTTTTTAGGACACATACTATAGTATGCAATTATTTTTACATTTTTTAGGACACATACTATAGTATGATATTATTTCTACATATTTAGGACACATAATATAGTATGATATTATTTTTACATTTTTTAGACACATACTAAAGTATGATATTATTTATACATTTTTAGGACACATACTATAGTTTGATATTATTTATACATTTTTAGGACACATACCTTAGTATGATATTATTTATACATTTTTAAGACACATACTGTAGTATGATATAATTTATACATTTTTAGGACACATACCTTAGTATGATATTATTTATACATTTTTAGGACACATACCTTAGTATTATATTATTTATACATTTTTAGGACAAATACTATAGTATGCAATTATTTTTACATTTTTAGGACACATACTATAGTATGATATTATTTATACATTTTTAGGACACATAGTATAGTTTGATATTATTTTTACATTTTTTTGGACACATACTAAAGTATGATATTATTTATACATTTATAGAACACATACTACAGTAGGATATTATTTATACATTTTTAGGACACACACCTTAGTATGATATTATTTATACATTTTTAGGACAAATACTAAAGTATGCAATTATTTTAACATTTTTTTAGGACACATACTATAGTATGATATTATTTATACATTTTTAGGACACATACTATAGTATGATATTATTTTTAAATTTTTTGGACACATACTTAAGTATGATATTATTTATACATTTTTAGGACACATACTATAGTATGATATTATTTATACATTTTTAGGACACATAGCTTAGTATGATATTATTTATACATTTTTAGGACACATATTGTAGTATGATATTATTTATAAATTTTTAGAACACATACTATAGTATGCAATTATTTTTACATTTTTAGGACAAATACTATAGTATGCAATTATTTTTACATTTTTTAGGACACATACTATAGTATGATATTATTTATACATTTTTTGGACACATACTAAAGTATGATATTATTTATACATTTTTAGGACACATGCTACAGTATGATATTATTTATACATTTTTAGGACACATACCTTAGTATGATATTATTTATACATTTTTAGGACACATACCTTAGTATGATATTATTTATACATTTTTAGGACACATACCTTAGTATGATATTATTTATACATTTTTAGGACACATATTGTAGTATGATATTATTTATAAATTTTTAGGACACATACTATAGTATGCAATTATTTTTACATTTTTAGGACACATACTATAGTATAAAATAATTTATACATTTTTAGGACACATACTATAGCATGATATTATTTTTACATTTTTTGAAAACATACTAAAGTATGATTTTATTTATACATTTTTAGGACACATACATTAGTATTATATTATTTATACATTTTTAGGACAAATACTATAGTATGCAATTATTTTTGCATTTTTTAGGACACATACTAAAGTATGATATTATTTATACATTTTTAGGACACATACATTAGTATTATATTATTTATACATTTTTAGGACAAATACTATAGTATGCAATTATTTTTGCATTTTTTAGGACACATACTAAAGTATGATATTATTTATACATTTTTAGGACACATGCTACAGTATGATATTATTTATACATTTTTAGGACACATACCTTAGTATGATATTATTTATACATTTTTAGGACACATACTATAGTATGATATTATTTATACATTTTTAGGACACATACCTTAGTATGATATTATTTATACATTTTTAGGACACATACTGTAGTATGATATTATTTATACATTTTTAGGACACATACTATAGTATGAATTTTTTTTTACATTTTTTAGGACACATACTATAGTATGATATAATTTATACATTTTTAGGACACATACTATAGTATGATATTATTTTTACATTTTTTTGGACACATACTAAAGTATGATATTATTTATATATTTTTAGGACACTTAATATAGTATGATATTATTTATACGTTTTTAGGACACATACCTTAGTATGATATTATTTATACATTTTTAGGACAAATAACTTAGTATGATATTATTTATACATTTTTAGGACACATATTGTAGTATGATATTATTTATAAATTTTTAGAACACATACTATAGTATGCAATTATTTTTACATTTTTAGGACAAATACTATAGTATGCAATTATTTTTACATTTTTTAGGACACATACTATAGTATGATATTATTTATACATTTTTTGGACACATACTAAAGTATGATATTATTTATACATTTTTAGGACACATGCTACAGTATGATATTATTTATACATTTTTAGGACACATACCTTAGTATGATATTATTTATACATTTTTAGGACACATACCTTAGTATGATATTATTTATACATTTTTAGGACACATACCTTAGTATGATATTATTTATACATTTTTAGGACACATATTGTAGTATGATATTATTTATAAATTTTTAGGACACATACTATAGTATGCAATTATTTTTACATTTTTAGGACACATACTATAGTATAAAATAATTTATACATTTTTAGGACACATACTATAGCATGATATTATTTTTACATTTTTTGAAAACATACTAAAGTATGATTTTATTTATACATTTTTAGGACACATAATTTAGTATGATATTATTTATAATTTTTAAGACACATACCTTAGTATGATATTTTTTATACATTTTTAGGACACATACCTTAGTATTATATTATTTATACTTTTTTAGGACAAATACTATAGAATGCAATTATTTTTACATTTTTAGGACACATACTATAGTATGATATTATTTACACATTTTTAGGACACATACTATAGTATGATATTATTTTTACATTTTTTGGACACATACTAAAGTATGATATTATTTATACATTTTTAGGACCAATACTATAGTATGATATTATTTATAAATTTTTAGGACACATACCTTAGTATGATATTATTTATACATTTTTAGGACACATACTGTAGTATGATATTATTTATACATTTTTAGGACACATACTATAGTATGCAATTATTTTTACATTTTTTAGGACACATACTATAGTATGATGTTATTTATAGGTTTTTAGGACACATACTATAGTATGATATTATTTTTACATTTTTAGGACACATACCTTAGTATGATATTATTTATACATTTTTAGGACACATAATATAGTATGATATTATTTGTACATTTTTAGGACACATACCTTAGTATGATATTATTTATACATTTTTAGGACACATACATTAGTATTATATTATTTATACATTTTTAGGACAAATACTATAGTATGCAATTATTTTTGCATTTTTAGGACACATACTAAAGTATGATATTATTTATACATTTTTAGGACACATGCTACAGTATGATATTATTTATACATTTTTAGGACACATACCTTAGTATGATATTATTTATACATTTTTAGGACACATACTATAGTATGCAATTATTTTTACATTTTTAGGACACATGCTATAGTATGAAATTATTTATACATTTTTAGGACACATACCTTAGTATGATATTATTTATACATTTTTAGGACACATACCTTAGTATGAAATTATTTATACATTTTTAGGAAACATACCTTAGTATGATATTATTTATACATTTTTAGGACACATACCTTAGTATTATATTATATATACATTTTTAGGACAAATACTATAGTATGCAATTATTTTTACATTTTTTAGGACACATACTATAGTATGATATTATTTATACGTTTTTAGGACACATACTATAGTATGATATTATTTATACATTTTTAGGACACATACTATAGTATGCAATTATTTTTACATTTTTAGGACACATACAATAGTATGATATTATTTATACATTTTTAGGACACATACCTTAGTATGATATTATTTATACATTTTTAGGACACATACTGTAGTATGATATTATTTATACATTTTTAGGACACATACTATAGTATGCAATTATTTTTACATTTTTTAGGACATATACTATAGTAAGATATTATTTATACATTTTTAGGACACATACTATAGTATGATATTATTTGTACATTTTTTGGACACATACTAAAGTATGATATTATTTATACATTTTTAGGACAAATACTATAGTATGATATTATTTATACATTTTTAGGAAACATACCTTAGTATGATATTATTTATACATTTTTAGGACACATACCTTAGTATTATATTATTTATACATTTTTAGGACAAATACTATAGTATGCAATTATTTTTACATTTTTTAGGACACATACTATAGTATGATATTATTTATACGTTTTTAGGACACATACTATAGTATGATATTATTTATACATTTTTAGGACACATACTATAGTATGCAATTATTTTTACATTTTTAGAACACATACTATAGTATGATATTATTTATACATTTTTAGGACACATACCTTAGTATGATATTATTTATACATTTTTAGGACACATACCTTAGTATTATATTATTTATACATTTTTAGGACAAATACTATAGTATGCAATTATTTTTACATTTTTTAGGACACATACTATAGTATGATATTATTTATACGTTTTTAGGACACATACTATAGTATGATATTATTTATACATTTTTAGGACACATACTATAGTATGCAATTATTTTTACATTTTTAGGACACATACTATAGTATGATATTATTTATACATTTTTAGGACACATACCTTAGTATGATATTATTTATACATTTTTAGGACACATACTGTAGTATGATATTATTTATACATTTTTAGGACACATACTATAGTATGCAATTATTTTTACATTTTTTAGGACATATACTATAGTAAGATATTATTTATACATTTTTAGGACACATACTATAGTATGATATTATTTGTACATTTTTTGGACACATACTAAAGTATGATATTATTTATACATTTTTAGGACAAATACTATAGTATGATATTATTTATAAATTTTGAGGACACATACTATAGTATGATATTATTTTTACATTTTTTGGACACATACTAAAGTATGATATTATTTATACATTTTTAGGACACATACTATAGTTTGATATTATTTATACATTTTTAGGACACATACCTTAGTATGATATTATTTATACATTTTTAAGACACATACTATAATATTATTTTATTTATACATTTTTAGGACACATTCCTTAGTATGATATTATTTATACATTTTTAGGACACAAACTATAGTATGAAATTATTTATACATTTTTAGGAAACATACCTTAGTATGATATTATTTATACATTTTTAGGACACATACTGTAGTATGATATTATTTATACTTTTTTAGGACACATACTATAGTATGCAATTATTTTTACATTTTTTAGGACACATACTATAGTATGATATTATTTCTACATATTTAGGACACATGATATAGTATGATATTATTTTTACATTTTTTAGACACATACTAAAGTATGATATTATTTATACATTTTTAGGACACATACTATAGTTTGATATTATTTATACATTTTTAGGACACATACCTTAGTATGATATTATTTATACATTTTTAAGACACATACTGTAGTATGATATAATTTATACATTTTTAGGACACATACCTTAGTATGATATTATTTATACATTTTTAGGACACATACCTTAGTATTATATTATTTATACATTTTTAGGACAAATACTATAGTATGCAATTATTTTTACATTTTTAGGACACATACTATAGTATGATATTATTTATACATTTTTAGGACACATAGTATAGTTTGATATTATTTTTACATTTTTTTGGACACATACTAAAGTATGATATTATTTATACATTTATAGAACACATACTACAGTAGGATATTATTTATACATTTTTAGGACACACACCTTAGTATGATATTATTTATACATTTTTAGGACAAATACTAAAGTATGCAATTATTTTTACATTTTTTTAGGACACATACTATAGTATGATATTATTTATACATTTTTAGGACACATACTATAGTATGATATTATTTTTAAATTTTTTGGACACATACTTAAGTATGATATTATTTATACATTTTTAGGACACATACTATAGTATGATATTATTTATACATTTTTAGGACACATAGCTTAGTATGATATTATTTATACATTTTTAGGACACATATTGTAGTATGATATTATTTATAAATTTTTAGAACACATACTATAGTATGCAATTATTTTTACATTTTTAGGACAAATACTATAGTATGCAATTATTTTTACATTTTTTAGGACACATACTATAGTATGATATTATTTATACATTTTTTGGACACATACTAAAGTATGATATTATTTATACATTTTTAGGACACATGCTACAGTATGATATTATTTATACATTTTTAGGACACATACCTTAGTATGATATTATTTATACATTTTTAGGACACATACCTTAGTATGATATTATTTATACATTTTTAGGACACATACCTTAGTATGATATTATTTATACATTTTTAGGACACATATTGTAGTATGATATTATTTATAAATTTTTAGGACACATACTATAGTATGCAATTATTTTTACATTTTTAGGACACATACTATAGTATAAAATAATTTATACATTTTTAGGACACATACTATAGCATGATATTATTTTTACATTTTTTGAAAACATACTAAAGTATGATTTTATTTATACATTTTTAGGACACATAATTTAGTATGATATTATTTATAATTTTTAAGACACATACCTTAGTATGATATTTTTTATACATTTTTAGGACACATACCTTAGTATTATATTATTTATACATTTTTAGGACAAATACTATAGAATGCAATTATTTTTACATTTTTAGGACACATACTATAGTATGATATTATTTATACATTTTTAGGACACATACTATAGTATGATATTATTTTTACATTTTTTGGACACATACTAAAGTATGATATTATTTATACATTTTTAGGACCAATACTATAGTATGATATTATTTATAAATTTTTAGGACACATACCTTAGTATGATATTATTTATACATTTTTAGGACACATACTGTAGTATGATATTATTTATACATTTTTAGGACACATACTATAGTATGCAATTATTTTTACATTTTTTAGGACACATACTATAGTATGATGTTATTTATAGGTTTTTAGGACACATACTATAGTATGATATTATTTTTACATTTTTAGGACACATACCTTAGTATGATATTATTTATACATTTTTAGGACACATAATATAGTATGATATTATTTGTACATTTTTAGGACACATACCTTAGTATGATATTATTTATACATTTTTAGGACACATACATTAGTATTATATTATTTATACATTTTTAGGACAAATACTATAGTATGCAATTATTTTTGCATTTTTAGGACACATACTAAAGTATGATATTATTTATACATTTTTAGGACACATGCTACAGTATGATATTATTTATACATTTTTAGGACACATACCTTAGTATGATATTATTTATACATTTTTAGGACACATACTATAGTATGCAATTATTTTTACATTTTTAGGACACATGCTATAGTATGAAATTATTTATACATTTTTAGGACACATACCTTAGTATGATATTATTTATACATTTTTAGGACACATGCCTTAGTATGAAATTATTTATACATTTTTAGGAAACATACCTTAGTATGATATTATTTATACATTTTTAGGACACATACCTTAGTATTATATTATTTATACATTTTTAGGACAAATACTATAGTATGCAATTATTTTTACATTTTTTAGGACACATACTATAGTATGATATTATTTATACGTTTTTAGGACACATACTATAGTATGATATTATTTATACATTTTTAGGACACATACTATAGTATGCAATTATTTTTACATTTTTAGGACACATACAATAGTATGATATTATTTATACATTTTTAGGACACATACCTTAGTATGATATTATTTATACATTTTTAGGACACATACTGTAGTATGATATTATTTATACATTTTTAGGACACATACTATAGTATGCAATTATTTTTACATTTTTTAGGACATATACTATAGTAAGATATTATTTATACATTTTTAGGACACATACTATAGTATGATATTATTTGTACATTTTTTGGACACATACTAAAGTATGATATTATTTATACATTTTTAGGACAAATACTATAGTATGATATTATTTATACATTTTTAGGAAACATACCTTAGTATGATATTATTTATACATTTTTAGGACACATCCCTTAGTATTATATTATTTATACATTTTTAGGACAAATACTATAGTATGCAATTATTTTTACATTTTTTAGGACACATACTATAGTATGATATTATTTATACGTTTTTAGGACACATACTATAGTATGATATTATTTATACATTTTTAGGACACATACTATAGTATGCAATTATTTTTACATTTTTAGAACACATACTATAGTATGATATTATTTATACATTTTTAGGACACATACCTTAGTATGATATTATTTATACATTTTTAGGACACATACCTTAGTATTATATTATTTATACATTTTTAGGACAAATACTATAGTATGCAATTATTTTTACATTTTTTAGGACACATACTATAGTATGATATCATTTATACGTTTTTAGGACACATACTATAGTATGATATTATTTATACATTTTTAGGACACATACTATAGTATGCAATTATTTTTACATTTATAGGACACATACTATAGTATGATATTATTTATACATTTTTAGGACACATACCTTAGTATGATATTATTTATACATTTTTAGGACACATACTGTAGTATGATATTATTTATACATTTTTAGGACACATACTATAGTATGCAATTATTTTTACATTTTTTAGGACATATACTATAGTAAGATATTATTTATACATTTTTAGGACACATACTATAGTATGATATTATTTGTACATTTTTTGGACACATACTAAAGTATGATATTATTTATACATTTTTAGGACAAATACTATAGTATGATATTATTTATAAATTTTGAGGACACATACTATAGTATGATATTATTTTTACATTTTTTGGACACATACTAAAGTATGATATTATTTATACATTTTTAGGACACATACTATAGTTTGATATTATTTATACATTTTTAGGACACATACCTTAGTATGATATTATTTATACATTTTTAAGACACATACTATAATATTATTTTATTTATACATTTTTAGGACACATACCTTAGTATGATATTATTTATACATTTTTAGGACACAAACTATAGTATGAAATTATTTATACATTTTTAGGAAACATACCTTAGTATGATATTATTTATACATTTTTAGGACACATACTGTAGTATGATATTATTTATACTTTTTTAGGACACATACTATAGTATGCAATTATTTTTACATTTTTTAGGACACATACTATAGTATGATATTATTTCTACATATTTAGGACACATAATATAGTATGATATTATTTTTACATTTTTTAGACACATACTAAAGTATGATATTATTTATACATTTTTAGGACACATACTATAGTTTGATATTATTTATACATTTTTAGGACACATACTACAGTAGGATATTATTTATACATTTTTAGGACACACACCTTAGTATGATATTATTTATACATTTTTAGGACAAATACTAAAGTATGCAATTATTTTTACATTTTTTTAGGACACATACTATAGTATGATATTATTTATACATTTTTAGGACACATACTATAGTATGATATTATTTTTAAATTTTTTGGACACATACTTAAGTATGATATTATTTATACATTTTTAGGACACATACTATAGTATGATATTATTTATACATTTTTAGGACACATAGCTTAGTATGATATTATTTATACATTTTTAGGACACATACTGTAGTATGACATTATTTATACATTTTTAGGACACATACTATAGTATGCAATTATTTTTTACATTTTTTAGGACACATACTATAGTATGATATTATTTATAAATTTTGAGGACACATACTATAGTATGATATTATTTTTACATTTTTTGGACACATACTAAAGTATGATATTATTTATACATTTTTAGGACACATAATATAGTATGATATTATTTATACATTTTTAGGACACATACTATAGTATGATATTATTTATACATTTTTAGGACACATACTGTAGTATGACATTATTTATACATTTTTAGGACACATACTATAGTATGCAATTATTTGTACATTTTTTAGGACACATACTATAGTATGATATTATTTATAAATTTTGAGGACACATACTATAGTATGATATTATTTTTACATTTTTTGGACACATACTAACGTATGATATTATTTATACATTTTTAGGACACATACTATAGTTTGATATTATTTATACATTTTTAGGACACATACCTTAGTATGATATTATTTATACATTTTTAAGACACATACTATAATATGATTTTATTTATACATTTTTAGGACACATACCTTAGTATGATATTATTTATACATTTTTAGGACACATACTATTGTATGATATTATTTATACATTTTTAGGACACATAGTATAGTTTGATATTATTTTTACATTTTTTTGGACACATACTAAAGTATGATATTATTTATACATTTTTAGGACACATACCTTAGTATGATATTATTTATACATTTTTAAGACACATACTATAATATGATTTTATTTATACATTTTTAGGACAAATACTATAGTATGCAATTATTTTTACATTTTTTAGGACACATACTATAGTATGATATTATTTATACATTTTTAGGACACATAGTATAGTTTGATATTATTTTTACATTTTTTTGGAGACATACTAAAGTATGATATTATTTATACATTTTTAGGACACACACCTTAGTATGATATTATTTATACATTTTTAGGACACATACTGTAGTATGATATTATTTATACATTTTTAGGACACATAATATAGTATGCAATCATTTTTACATTTTTTAGGACATATACTATAGTATGATATTATTTATACATTTTTAGGACACATACTATAGTATGATATTATTTTAACATTTTTTGGACACATACTAAAGTATGATATTATGTATACATTTTTAGGACACATACCTTAGTATGATATTATTTATACATTTTTAGGACACATACCTTAGTAAGATATTATTTATACATTTTTAGGACACATAGTATAGTATGCAATTATTTTTACATTTTTTAGGACACATACTATAGTATTACATTATTTATACATTTTTAGGACACACACCTTAGTATGATATTATTTATACATTTTTAGGACACATACTATAGTATGATATTATTTTTACATTTTTCGGACACATACTATAGTATGATATTATTTATAATTTTTTAGGACACATACCTTAGTATGATATTATTTATACATTTTTACGACACAGATTGTAGTATGATATTATTTATACATTTTTAGGACACATACTGAAGTAGGATATAATTTATACATTTTTAGGACACATACTATAGTATGATATTATTTTTACATTTTTTGGACACATACTAAAGTATGATATTATATATACATTTTTAGGACACATACCTTAGTATTATATTATTTATACATTTTAGGACAAATACTATAGTATGCAATTATTTTTACATTTTTTGGGACACATACTATAGTATGATATTATTTATACATTTTTATGACACATAGTATAGTTTGATATTATTTTTACATTTTTTGGACACATACTAAAGTATGATATTATTTATACATTTTTAGGACACATACTACAGTATGATATTATTTATACATTTTTAGGACACATACCTTAGTATGATATTATTTATACATTTTTAGGACATAAACTATAGTATGATATTATTTATACATTTTTAGGACACATACCTTAGTATCATATTATTTATACATTTTTAGGACACATACTGTAGTATGATATTATTTATACATTTTTAGGACACATACTACAGTATGATATTATTTATACATTTTAGGACAAATACCTTAGTATGATATTATTTATACATTTTTAGGACACATACTATAGTATGATATGATTTATACATTTTTAGGACACATACTACAGTATGATATTATTTATACATTTTAGGACAAATACCTTAGTATGATATTATTTATACATTTTTAGGACACATACTATAGTATGATATGATTTATACATTTTTAGGACACATACCTTAGTATGATATTATTTATACATTTTTAGGAAACATACCTTAGTATGATATTATTTATACATTTTTAGGACACATACTATAGTATGAAATTATTTTTACATTTTTTAGGACACATACTATAGTATGATATAATTTATACATTTTTAGGACACATACTATAGTATGATATTATTTTTACATTTTTTGGACACATACTAAAGTATGATATTATTTATACATTTTTAGGACACATAATATAGTATGATATTATTTATACATTTTTAGGACACATACTGTAGTATGATATTATTTATACATTTTTAGGACACATACTATAGTATGCAATTATTTTTACATTTTTTAGGACAGATACTATAGTATGATATTATTTATACATTTTTAGGACACATACTATAGTATGATATTATTTTTACATTTTTTGGACACATACTAAAGTATGATATTATTTATACATTTTTAGGACACATACTACAGTATGATATTATTTATAAATTTTTAGAACACATACCTTAGTATGATATTATTTATACATTTTTAGGACACATACTATAGTATGATATTATTTATACATTTTTAGGACACTTACCTTAGTATGATATTATTTATATATTTTTAGGACACATACTGTAGTATGATATTATTTATACATTTTTAGGACACATACTATAGTAAGCAATTATTTTTACATTTTTTAGGACACATATTATAGTATGATATTATTTATACATTTTTAGGACACATACTATAGTATGATATTATTTTTACATTTTTTGGACACATACTAAAGTATGATATTATTTATACATTTATAGGAAACATACCTTAGTATGATATTATTTATACATTTTTAGGACACATACCTTAGTATTATATTATTTATACATTTTTAGGACAAACACTATAGTATGCAATTATTTTTACATTTTTTAGGACACATACTATAGTATGATATTATTTATACATTTTTAGGACACATACCTTAGTATGATATTATTTATACATTTTTAGGACACATACTATAGTATGCAATTATTTTTACATTTTTAGGACACATAGTATAGTATGATATTATTTATACATTTTTAGGACACATACCTTAGTATGATATTATTTATACATTTTTAGGACACATACTGTAGTATGATATTATTTATACATTTTTAGGACACATACCTTAGTATGATATTATTTATACATTTTTAGGACACATACTGTAGTATGATATTATTTATACATTTTTAGGACACATACTATAGTATGCAATTATTTTTACATTTTTTAGGACATATACTATAGTAAGATATTATTTATACATTTTTAGGACACATACTATAGTATGATATTATTTGTACATTTTTTGGACACATACTAAAGTATGATATTATTTATACATTTTTAGGACAAATACTATAGTATGATATTATTTATAAATTTTGAGGACACATACTATAGTATGATATTATTTTTACATTTTTTGGACACATACTAAAGTATGATATTATTTATACATTTTTAGGACACATACTATAGTTTGATATTATTTATACATTTTTAGGACACATACCTTAGTATGATATTATTTATACATTTTTAAGACACATACTATAATATTATTTTATTTATACATTTTTAGGACACATACCTTAGTATGATATTATTTATACATTTTTAGGACACAAACTATAGTATGAAATTATTTATACATTTTTAGGAAACATACCTTAGTATGATATTATTTATACATTTTTAGGACACATACTGTAGTATGATATTATTTATACTTTTTTAGGACACATACTATAGTATGCAATTATTTTTACATTTTTTAGGACACATACTATAGTATGATATTATTTCTACATATTTAGGACACATAATATAGTATGATATTATTTTTACATTTTTTAGACACATACTAAAGTATGATATTATTTATACATTTTTAGGACACATACTATAGTTTGATATTATTTATACATTTTTAGGACACATACCTTAGTATGATATTATTTATACATTTTTAAGACACATACTATAATATTATTTTATTTATACATTTTTAGGACACATACCTTAGTATGATATTATTTATACATTTTTAGGACACAAACTATAGTATGAAATTATTTATACATTTTTAGGAAACATACCTTAGTATGATATTATTTATACATTTTTAGGACACATACTGTAGTATGATATTATTTATACTTTTTTAGGACACATACTATAGTATGCAATTATTTTTACATTTTTTAGGACACATACTATAGTATGATATTATTTCTACATATTTAGGACACATAATATAGTATGATATTATTTTTACATTTTTTAGACACATACTAAAGTATGATATTATTTATACATTTTTAGGACACATACTATAGTTTGATATTATTTATACATTTTTAGGACACATACCTTAGTATGATATTATTTATACATTTTTAAGACACATACTGTAGTATGATATAATTTATACATTTTTAGGACACATACCTTAGTATGATATTATTTATACATTTTTAGGACACATACCTTAGTATTATATTATTTATACATTTTTAGGACAAATACTATAGTATGCAATTATTTTTACATTTTTAGGACACATACTATAGTATGATATTATTTATACATTTTTAGGACACATAGTATAGTTTGATATTATTTTTACATTTTTTTGGACACATACTAAAGTATGATATTATTTATACATTTATAGAACACATACTACAGTAGGATATTATTTATACATTTTTAGGACACACACCTTAGTATGATATTATTTATACATTTTTTGGACAAATACTAAAGTATGCAATTATTTTTACATTTTTTAGGACACATACTATAGTATGATATTATTTATACATTTTTAGGACACATACTATAGTATGATATTATTTTTAAATTTTTTGGACACATACTTAAGTATGATATTATTTATACATTTTTAGGACACATACTATAGTATGATATTATTTTTACATTTTTCGGACACATACTATAGTATGATATTATTTATAATTTTTTAGGACACATAACTTAGTATGATATTATTTATACATTTTTACGACACAGATTGTAGTATGATATTATTTATACATTTTTAGGACACATACTGAAGTAGGATATAATTTATACATTTTTAGGACACATACTATAGTATGATATTATTTTTACATTTTTTGGACACATACTAAAGTATGATATTATATATACATTTTTAGGACACATACCTTAGTATTATATTATTTATACATTTTAGGACAAATACTATAGTATGCAATTATTTTTACATTTTTTGGACACATACTATAGTATGATATTATTTATACATTTTTATGACACATAGTATAGTTTGATATTATTTTTACATTTTTTGGACACATACTAAAGTATGATATTATTTATACATTTTTAGGACACATACTACAGTATGATATTATTTATACATTTTTAGGACACATACCTTAGTATGATATTATTTATACATTTTTAGGACATAAACTATAGTATGATATTATTTATACATTTTTAGGACACATACCTTAGTATCATATTATTTATACATTTTTAGGACACATACTGTAGTATGATATTATTTATACATTTTTAGGACACATACTACAGTATGATATTATTTATACATTTTAGGACAAATACCTTAGTATGATATTATTTATACATTTTTAGGACACATACTATAGTATGATATGATTTATACATTTTTAGGACACATACCTTAGTATGATATTATTTATACATTTTTAGGAAACATACCTTAGTATGAAATTATTTTTACATTTTTTAGGACACATACTATAGTATGATATAATTTATACATTTTTAGGACACATACTATAGTATGATATTATTTTTACATTTTTTGGACACATACTAAAGTATGATATTATTTATACATTTTTAGGACACATAATATAGTATGATATTATTTATACATTTTTAGGACACATACTGTAGTATGATATTATTTATACATTTTTAGGACACATACTATAGTATGCAATTATTTTTACATTTTTTAGGACAGATACTATAGTATGATATTATTTATACATTTTTAGGACACATACTATAGTATGATATTATTTTTACATTTTTTGGACACATACTAAAGTATGATATTATTTATACATTTTTAGGACACATACTACAGTATGATATTATTTATAAATTTTTAGAACACATACCTTAGTATGATATTATTTATACATTTTTAGGACACATACTATAGTATGATATTATTTATACATTTTTAGGACACTTACCTTAGTATGATATTATTTATATATTTTTAGGACACATACTGTAGTATGATATTATTTATACATTTTTAGGACACATACTATAGTAAGCAATTATTTTTACATTTTTTAGGACACATATTATAGTATGATATTATTTATACATTTTTAGGACACATACTATAGTATGATATTATTTTTACATTTTTTGGACACATACTAAAGTATGATATTATTTATACATTTATAGGAAACATACCTTAGTATGATATTATTTATACATTTTTAGGACACATACCTTAGTATTATATTATTTATACATTTTTAGGACAAACACTATAGTATGCAATTATTTTTACATTTTTTAGGACACATACTATAGTATGATATTATTTATACATTTTTAGGACACATACCTTAGTATGATATTATTTATACATTTTTAGGACACATACTATAGTATGCAATTATTTTTACATTTTTAGGACACATACTATAGTATGATATTATTTATACATTTTTAGGACACATACCTTAGTATGATATTATTTATACATTTTTAGGACACATACTGTAGTATGATATTATTTATACATTTTTAGGACACATACCTTAGTATGATATTATTTATACATTTTTAGGACACATACTGTAGTATGATATTATTTATACATTTTTAGGACACATACTATAGTATGCAATTATTTTTACATTTTTTAGGACATATACTATAGTAAGATATTATTTATACATTTTTAGGACACATACTATAGTATGATATTATTTGTACATTTTTTGGACACATACTAAAGTATGATATTATTTATACATTTTTAGGACAAATACTATAGTATGATATTATTTATAAATTTTGAGGACACATACTATAGTATGATATTATTTTTACATTTTTTGGACACATACTAAAGTATGATATTATTTATACATTTTTAGGACACATACTATAGTTTGATATTATTTATACATTTTTAGGACACATACCTTAGTATGATATTATTTATACATTTTTAAGACACATACTATAATATTATTTTATTTATACATTTTTAGGACACATACCTTAGTATGATATTATTTATACATTTTTAGGACACAAACTATAGTATGAAATTATTTATACATTTTTAGGAAACATACCTTAGTATGATATTATTTATACATTTTTAGGACACATACTGTAGTATGATATTATTTATACTTTTTTAGGACACATACTATAGTATGCAATTATTTTTACATTTTTTAGGACACATACTATAGTATGATATTATTTCTACATATTTAGGACACATAATATAGTATGATATTATTTTTACATTTTTTAGACACATAATAAAGTATGATATTATTTATACATTTTTAGGACACATACTATAGTTTGATATTATTTATACATTTTTAGGACACATACCTTAGTATGATATTATTTATACATTTTTAAGACACATACTGTAGTATGATATAATTTATACATTTTTAGGACACATACCTTAGTATGATATTATTTATACATTTTTAGGACACATACCTTAGTATTATATTATTTATACATTTTTAGGACAAATACTATAGTATGCAATTATTTTTACATTTTTAGGACACATACTATAGTATGATATTATTTATACATTTTTAGGACACATAGTATAGTTTGATATTATTTTTACATTTTTTTGGACACATACTAAAGTATGATATTATTTATACATTTATAGAACACATACTACAGTAGGATATTATTTATACATTTTTAGGACACACACCTTAGTATGATATTATTTATACATTTTTAGGACAAATACTAAAGTATGCAATTATTTTTACATTTTTTTAGGACACATACTATAGTATGATATTATTTATACATTTTTAGGACACATACTATAGTATGATATTATTTTTAAATTTTTTGGACACATACTTAAGTATGATATTATTTATACATTTTTAGGACACATACTATAGTATGATATTATTTATACATTTTTAGGACACATAGCTTAGCATGATATTATTTATACATTTTTAGGACACATACTGTAGTATGACATTATTTATACATTTTTAGGACACATACTATAGTATGCAATTATTTTTTACATTTTTTAGGACACATACTATAGTATGATATTATTTATAAATTTTGAGGACACATACTATAGTATGATATTATTTTTACATTTTTTGGACACATACTAAAGTATGATATTATTTATACATTTTTAGGACACATAATATAGTATGATATTATTTATACATTTTTAGGACACATACTATAGTATGATATTATTTATACATTTTTAGGACACATACCTTAGTATGATATTATTTATACATTTTTAGGACACATACTGTAGTATGACATTATTTATACATTTTTAGGACACATACTATAGTATGCAATTATTTGTACATTTTTTAGGACACATACTATAGTATGATATTATTTATAAATTTTGAGGACACATACTATAGTATGATATTATTTTTACATTTTTTGGACACATACTAACGTATGATATTATTTATACATTTTTAGGACACATACTATAGTTTGATATTATTTATACATTTTTAGGACACATACCTTAGTATGATATTATTTATACATTTTTAAGACACATACTATAATATGATTTTATTTATACATTTTTAGGACAGATACCTTAGTATGATATTATTTATACATTTTTAGGACACATACTATAGTATGATATTATTTATACATTTTTAGGACACATAGTATAGTTTGATATTATTTTTACATTTTTTTGGACACATACTAAAGTATGATATTATTTATACATTTTTAGGACACATACCTTAGTATGATATTATTTATACATTTTTAAGACACATACTATAATATGATTTTATTTATACATTTTTAGGACAAATACTATAGTATGCAATTATTTTTACATTTTTTAGGACACATACTATAGTATGATATTATTTATACATTTTTAGGACACATAGTATAGTTTGATATTATTTTTACATTTTTTTGGAGACATACTAAAGTATGATATTATTTATACATTTTAAGGACACACACCTTAGTATGATATTATTTATACATTTTTAGGACACATACTGTAGTATGATATTATTTATACATTTTTAGGACACATAATATAGTATGCAATCATTTTAACATTTTTTAGGACATATACTATAGTATGATATTATTTATACATTTTTAGGACACATACTATAGTATGATATTATTTTTACATTTTTTGGACACATACTAAAGTATGATATTATGTATACATTTTTAGGACACATACCTTAGTATGATATTATTTATACATTTTTAGGACACATACCTTAGTAAGATATTATTTATACATTTTTAGGACACATAGTATAGTATGCAATTATTTTTACATTTTTTAGGACACATACTATAGTATTATATTATTTATACATTTTTAGGACACACACCTTAGTATGATATTATTTATACATTTTTAGGACACATACTATAGTATGATATTATTTATAATTTTTTAGGACACATACCTTAGTATGATATTATTTATACATTTTTACGACACAGATTGTAGTATGATATTATTTATACATTTTTAGGACACATACTGAAGTAGGATATAATTTATACATTTTTAGGACACATACTATAGTATGATATTATTTTTACATTTTTTGGACACATACTAAAGTATGATATTATATATACATTTTTAGGACACATACCTTAGTATTATATTATTTATACATTTTAGGACAAATACTATAGTATGCAATTATTTTTACATTTTTTGGGACACATACTATAGTATGATATTATTTATACATTTTTAGGACATAAACTATAGTATGATATTATTTATACATTTTTAGGACACATACCTTAGTATCATATTATTTATACATTTTTAGGACACATACTGTAGTATGATATTATTTATACATTTTTAGGACACATACTACAGTATGATATTATTTATACATTTTAGGACAAATACCTTAGTATGATATTATTTATACATTTTTAGGACACATACTATAGTATGATATGATTTATACATTTTTAGGACACATACCTTAGTATGATATTATTTATACATTTTTAGGAAACATACCTTAGTATGATATTATTTATACATTTTTAGGACACATACTATAGTATGAAATTATTTTTACATTTTTTAGGACACATACTATAGTATGATATAATTTATACATTTTTAGGACACATACTATAGTATGATATTATTTTTACATTTTTTGGACACATACTAAAGTATGATATTATTTATACATTTTTAGGACACATAATATAGTATGATATTATTTATACATTTTTAGGACACATACTGTAGTATGATATTATTTATACATTTTTAGGACACATACTATAGTATGCAATTATTTTTACATTTTTTAGGACAGATACTATAGTATGATATTATTTATACATTTTTAGGACACATACTATAGTATGATATTATTTTTACATTTTTTGGACACATACTATAGTATGATATTATTTATACATTTTTAGGACATAAACTATAGTATGATATTATTTATACATTTTTAGGACACATACCTTAGTATCATATTATTTATACATTTTTAGGACACATACTGTAGTATGATATTATTTATACATTTTTAGGACACATACTACAGTATGATATTATTTATACATTTTAGGACAAATACCTTAGTATGATATTATTTATACATTTTTAGGACACATACTATAGTATGATATGATTTATACATTTTTAGGACACATACCTTAGTATGATATTATTTATACATTTTTAGGAAACATACCTTAGTATGATATTATTTATACATTTTTAGGACACATACTATAGTATGAAATTATTTTTACATTTTTTAGGACACATACTATAGTATGATATAATTTATACATTTTTAGGACACATACTATAGTATGATATTATTTTTACATTTTTTGGACACATACTAAAGTATGATATTATTTATACATTTTTAGGACACATAATATAGTATGATATTATTTATACATTTTTAGGACACATACTGTAGTATGATATTATTTATACATTTTTAGGACACATACTATAGTATGCAATTATTTTTACATTTTTTAGGACAGATACTATAGTATGATATTATTTATACATTTTTAGGACACATACTATAGTATGATATTATTTTTACATTTTTTGGACACATACTAAAGTATGATATTATTTATACATTTTTAGGACACATACTACAGTATGATATTATTTATAAATTTTTAGAACACATACCTTAGTATGATATTATTTATACATTTTTAGGACACATACTATAGTATGATATTATTTATACATTTTTAGGACACTTACCTTAGTATGATATTATTTATATATTTTTAGGACACATAATGTAGTATGATATTATTTATACATTTTTAGGACACATACTATAGTAAGCAATTATTTTTACATTTTTTAGGACACATATTATAGTATGATATTATTTATACATTTTTAGGACACATACTATAGTATGATATTATTTTTACATTTTTTGGACACATACTAAAGTATGATATTATTTATACATTTATAGGAAACATACCTTAGTATGATATTATTTATACATTTTTAGGACACATACCTTAGTATTATATTATTTATACATTTTTAGGACAAACACTATAGTATGCAATTATTTTTACATTTTTTAGGACACATACTATAGTATGATATTATTTATACATTTTTAGGACACATACCTTAGTATGATATTATTTATACATTTTTAGGACACATACTATAGTATGCAATTATTTTTACATTTTTAGGACACATACTATAGTATGATATTATTTATACATTTTTAGGACACATACCTTAGTATGATATTATTTATACATTTTTAGGACACATACTGTAGTATGATATTATTTATACATTTTTAGGACACATACTATAGTATGCAATTATTTTTACATTTTTAGGACATATACTATAGTAAGATATTATTTATACATTTTTTGGACACATACTATAGTATGATATTATTTGTACATTTTTTGGACACATACTAAAGTATGATATTATTTATACATTTTTAGGACACATACTATAGTATGATATTATTTATACATTTTTAGGACACATACCTTAGTATGATATTATTTATACATTTTTAGGACACATACCTTAGTATGATATTATTTATACATTTTTAGGACACATAGTATAGTATGCAATTATTTTTACATTTTTAGGACACATACTACAGTATGATATTATTTATACATTTTAAGGACACATACTATAGTATGATATTATTTATACATTTTTAGGACACATACCTTAGTATAATATTATTTATACATTTTTAGGACACATACTATAGTATGATATTATTTGTACATTTTTAGGACACATACCTTAGTACGATATTATTTATACATTTTTAGGACACATACTATAGTATGATATTATTTGTACATTTTATGGACACATACTAAAGTATGATTTTATTTATACATTTTTAGGACACATACTATAGTATGATATTATTTATACATTTTTAGGACACATACCTTAGTATGATATTATTTATACATTTTTAGGACACATAGTATAGTATGCAATTATTTTTACATTTTTTAGGACACATACTACAGTATGATATTATTTATACATTTTTAGGACACATAATATAGTATGATATTATTTTTACATTTTTTGGACACATACAAAAGTATGATATTATTTATACATTTTTAGTACACATACTATAGTATGATATTATTTATACATTTTTAGGACACATACCTTAGTATGATATTATTTATACATTTTTAGGACACATACTGTAGTATGATATTATTTATACATTTTTAGGACACATACTATAGTAGGATATAATTTATACATTTTTAGGACACATACTATAGTATGATATTATTTTTACATTTTTTGGACACATACTAAAGTATGATATTATTTATACATTTTTAGGACACATACTATAGTATGATATTATTTGTACATTTTTAGGACACATACCTTAGTATGCAATTATTTTTACATTTTTAGGACACATACTCTAGTATAAAATAATTTATACATTTTTAGGACAAATACTATAGTATGCAATTATTTTTGCATTTTTTAGGACACATACTAAAGTATGATATTATTTATACATTTTTAGGACACATGCTACAGTAGGATATTATTTATACATTTTTAGGACACATACCTTAGTATGATATTATTTATACATTTTTAGGACACATACTATAGTATGATATTATTTATAAATTTTTAGGACACATACCTTAGTATGATATTATTTATACATTTTTAGGACACATACTGTAGTATGATATTATTTATACATTTTTAGGACACATACTATAGTATGCAATTATTTTTACATTTTTTAGGACACATACTATAGTATGATGTTATTTATAGGTTTTTAGGACACATACTATAGTATGATATTATTTTTACATTTTTAGGACACATACCTTAGTATGATATTATTTATACATTTTTAGGACACATACTATAGTATGCAATTATTTTTACATTTTTAGGACACATACTATAGTATGATATTATTTATACATTTTTAGGACACATACCTTAGTATGATATTATTTATACATTTTTAGGACACATACCTTAGTATTATATTATTTATACATTTTTAGGAAACATACCTTAGTATGATATTATTTATACATTTTTAGGACACATACCTTAGTATTATATTTTTTATACATTTTTAGGACAAATACTATAGTATGCAATTATTTTTACATTTTTTAGGACACATACTATAGTATGATATTATTTATACGTTTTTAGGACACATACTATAGTATGATATTATTTATACATTTTTAGGACACATACCTTAGTATGATATTATTTATACATTTTTAGGACACATACTATAGTATGCAATTATTTTTACATTTTTAGGACACATACTATAGTATGATATTATTTATACATTTTTAGGACACATACCTTAGTATGATATTATTTATACATTTTTAGGACACATACTGTAGTATGATATTATTTATACATTTTTAGGACACATACTATAGTATGCAATTATTTTTACATTTTTTAGGACATATACTATAGTAAGATATTATTTATACATTTTTAGGACACATACTATAGTATGATATTATTTGTACATTTTTGGACACATACTAAAGTATGATATTATTTATACATTTTTAGGACACATACTATAGTATGATATTATTTATACATTTTTAGGACACATACCTTAGTATGATATTATTTATACATTTTTAGGACACATACCTTAGTATGATATTATTTATACATTTTTAGGACACATAGTATAGTATGCAATTATTTTTACATTTTTTAGGACACATACTACAGTATGATATTATTTATACATTTTTAGGAACCATACTATAGTATGATATTATTTATACATTTTTAGGACACATACTATAGTATGATATTATTTATACATTTTTAGGACACATACCTTAGTATAATATTATTTATACATTTTTAGGACACATACTATAGTATGATATTATTTGTACATTTTTAGGACACATTCCTTAGTATGATATTATTTATACATTTTTAGGACACATACTATAGTATGATATTATTTGTACATTTTTTGGACACATACTAAAGTATGAGATAATTTATACATTTTTAGGACACATACTTTAGTATGATATTTATACATTTTTAGGACACATACCTTAGTATGATATTATTTATACATTTTTAGGAGACATACCTTAGTATGATATTATTTATACATTTTTATGACACATGCTACAGTATGATATTATTTATACATTTTTAGGACACATACCTTAGTATGATATTATTTATACATTTTTAGGACACATACTATAGTATGATATTATTTATACATTTTTAGGACACATACCTTAGTATGATATTATTTATACATTTTTAGGACACATACTGTAGTATGATATTATTTATACATTTTTAGGACACATACTATAGTATGAAATTATTTTTACATTTTTTAGGACACATACTATAGTATGATATAATTTATACATTTTTAGGACACATACTATAGTATGATATTATTTTTACATTTTTTTGGACACATACTAAAGTATGATATTATTTATACATTTTTAGGACACATAATATAGTATGATATTATTTATACGTTTTTAGGACACATACCTTAGTATGATATTATTTATACATTTTTAGGACACATATTGTAGTATGATATTATTTATAAATTTTTAGGACACATACTATAGTATGCAATTATTTTTACATTTTTAGGACACAAACTATAGTATAAAATAATTTATACATTTTTAGGACACATACTATAGCATGATATTATTTTTACATTTTTTGGACACATACTAAAGTATGATTTTATTTATACATTTTTAGGACACATAATTTAGTATGATATTATTTATAATTTTTACGACACATACCTTAGTATGATATTATTTATACATTTTTAGGACACATACCCTAGTATTATATTATTTATACATTTTTAGGACAAATACTATAGAATGCAATTATTTTTACATTTTTAGGACACATACTATAGTATGATATTATTTATACATTTTTAGGACACATACTATAGTATGATATTATTTATAAATTTTTAGGACACATACCTTAGTATGATATTATTTATACATTTTTAGGACACATACTGTAGTATGATATTAATTTTACATTTTTAGGACACATACCTTAGTATGATATTATTTATACATTTTTAGGACACATACCTTAGTATGATATTATTTATACATTTTTAGGACACATACCTTAGTATTATATTATTTATACATTTTTAGGAAACATACCTTAGTATGATATTATTTATACATTTTTAGGACACATACTATAGTATGCAATTATTTTTACATTTTTAGGACACATACTATAGTATGATATTATTTATACATTTTTAGGACACATACCTTAGTATTATATTATTTATACATTTTTAGGACACATACCTTAGTATTATATTATTTATACATTTTTAGGAAACATACCTTAGTATGATATTATTTATACATTTTTAGGACACATACTATAGTATGAAATTATTTTTACATTTTTTAGGACACATACTATAGTATGCAATTATTTTTACATTTTTAGGTCACATACTATAGTATTAAATGATTTATACATTTTTAGGACACATACTATAGTATGATATTATTTTTACATTTTTTAGGACACATACATTAGTATGATATTATTTATACATTTTTAGGACACATACCTTAGTATTATATTATTTATACATTTTTAGGACACAACCCTTAGTATGATATTATTTATACTTTTTTAGGACACATACCTTAGTATTATATTATTTATACATTTTTAGGACAAATACTATAGTATGCAATTATTTTTACATTTTTTAGGACACATACTATAGTATGATGTTATTTATACGTTTTTAGGACACATACTATAGTATGATATTATTTTTACATTTTTAGGACACATACTATAGTATGATATTATTTATATATTTTTAGGACACATACTATAGTATGATATTATTTTTACATTTTTTGGACACATACTAAAGTATGATATTATTTATACATTTTTAGGACCAATACTATAGTATGATATTATTTATAAATTTTTAGGACACATACCTTAGTATGATATTATTTATACATTTTTAGGACACAACCTGTAGTATGATATTATTTATACATTTTTAGGACACATACTATAGTATGCAATTATTTTTACATTTTTAGGACACATACTATAGTATGATGTTATTTATAGGTTTTTAGGACACATACTATAGTATGATATTATTTATACATTTTTAGGACACATACCTTAGTATAATATTATTTATACATTTTTAGGACACATACTATAGTATGATATTATTTGTACATTTTTAGGACACATTCCTTAGTATGATATTATTTATACATTTTTAGGACACATACTATAGTATGATATTATTTGTACATTTTTTGGACACATACTAAAGTATGAGATAATTTATACATTTTTAGGACACATACTTTAGTATGATATTTATACATTTTTAGGACACATACCTTAGTATGATATTATTTATACATTTTTAGGAGACATACCTTAGTATGATATTATTTATACATTTTTATGACACATGCTACAGTATGATATTATTTATACATTTTTAGGACACATACCTTAGTATGATATTATTTATACATTTTTAGGACACATACTATAGTATGATATTATTTATACATTTTTAGGACACATACCTTAGTATGATATTATTTATACATTTTTAGGACACATACTGTAGTATGATATTATTTATACATTTTTAGGACACATACTATAGTATGAAATTATTTTTACATTTTTTAGGACACATACTATAGTATGATATAATTTATACATTTTTAGGACACATACTATAGTATGATATTATTTTTACATTTTTTTGGACACATACTAAAGTATGATATTATTTATACATTTTTAGGACACATAATATAGTATGATATTATTTATACGTTTTTAGGACACATACCTTAGTATGATATTATTTATACATTTTTAGGACACATATTGTAGTATGATATTATTTATAAATTTTTAGGACACATACTATAGTATGCAATTATTTTTACATTTTTAGGACACAAACTATAGTATAAAATAATTTATACATTTTTAGGACACATACTATAGCATGATATTATTTTTACATTTTTTGGACACATACTAAAGTATGATTTTATTTATACATTTTTAGGACACATAATTTAGTATGATATTATTTATAATTTTTACGACACATACCTTAGTATGATATTATTTATACATTTTTAGGACACATACCCTAGTATTATATTATTTATACATTTTTAGGACAAATACTATAGAATGCAATTATTTTTACATTTTTAGGACACATACTATAGTATGATATTATTTATACATTTTTAGGACACATACTATAGTATGATATTATTTATAAATTTTTAGGACACATACCTTAGTATGATATTATTTATACATTTTTAGGACACATACTGTAGTATGATATTAATTTTACATTTTTAGGACACATACCTTAGTATGATATTATTTATACATTTTTAGGACACATACCTTAGTATGATATTATTTATACATTTTTAGGACACATACCTTAGTATTATATTATTTATACATTTTTAGGAAACATACCTTAGTATGATATTATTTATACATTTTTAGGACACATACTATAGTATGCAATTATTTTTACATTTTTAGGACACATACTATAGTATGATATTATTTATACATTTTTAGGACACATACCTTAGTATTATATTATTTATACATTTTTAGGACACATACCTTAGTATTATATTATTTATACATTTTTAGGAAACATACCTTAGTATGATATTATTTATACATTTTTAGGACACATACTATAGTATGAAATTATTTTTACATTTTTTAGGACACATACTATAGTATGCAATTATTTTTACATTTTTAGGTCACATACTATAGTATTAAATGATTTATACATTTTTAGGACACATACTATAGTATGATATTATTTTTACATTTTTTAGGACACATACATTAGTATGATATTATTTATACATTTTTAGGACACATACCTTAGTATTATATTATTTATACATTTTTAGGACACAACCCTTAGTATGATATTATTTATACTTTTTTAGGACACATACCTTAGTATTATATTATTTATACATTTTTAGGACAAATACTATAGTATGCAATTATTTTTACATTTTTTAGGACACATACTATAGTATGATGTTATTTATACGTTTTTAGGACACATACTATAGTATGATATTATTTTTACATTTTTAGGACACATACTATAGTATGATATTATTTATATATTTTTAGGACACATACTATAGTATGATATTATTTTTACATTTTTTGGACACATACTAAAGTATGATATTATTTATACATTTTTAGGACCAATACTATAGTATGATATTATTTATAAATTTTTAGGACACATACCTTAGTATGATATTATTTATACATTTTTAGGACACAACCTGTAGTATGATATTATTTATACATTTTTAGGACACATACTATAGTATGCAATTATTTTTACATTTTTAGGACACATACTATAGTATGATGTTATTTATAGGTTTTTAGGACACATACTATAGTATGATATTATTTTTACATTTTTAGGACACATACCTTAGTATGATATTATTTATACATTTTTAGGACACATACTATAGTATGCAATTATTTTTACATTTTTAGGACACATACCTTAGTATGATATTATTTATACATTTTTAGGACATAAACTATAGTATGATATTATTTATACATTTTTAGGACACATACCTTAGTATCATATTATTTATACATTTTTAGGACACATACTGTAGTATGATATTATTTATACATTTTTAGGACACATACTACAGTATGATATTATTTATACATTTTTAGGACAAATACCTTAGTATGATATTATTTATACATTTTTAGGACACATACTATAGTATGATATTATTTATACATTTTTAGGACACATACCTTAGTATGATATTATTTATACATTTTTAGGAAACATACCTTAGTATGATATTATTTATACATTTTTAGGACACATACTATAGTATGAAATTATTTTTACATTTTTTAGGACACATACTTTAGTATGATATAATTTATACATTTTTAGGACACATACTATAGTATGATATTATTTTTACATTTTTTGGACACATACTAAAGTATGATATTATTTATACATTTTTAGGACACATAATATAGTATGATATTATTTATACATTTTTAGGACACATACTGTAGTATGATATTATTTATACATTTTTAGGACACATACTATAGTATGCAATTATTTTTAAATTTTTTAGGACAGATACTATAGTATGATATTATTTATACATTTTTAGGACACATACTATAGTATGATATTATTTTTACATTTTTTGGACACATACTAAAGTATGATATTATTTATACATTTTTAGGACACATACTACAGTATGATATTATTTATAAATTTTTAGAACACATACCTTAGTATGATATTATTTATACATTTTTAGGACACATACTATAGTATGATATTATTTATACATTTTTAGGACACTTACCTTAGTATGATATTATTTATATATTTTTAGGACACATACTGTAGTATGATATTATTTATACATTTTTAGGACACATACTATAGTAAGCAATTATTTTTACATTTTTTAGGACACATATTATAGTATGATATTATTTATACATTTTTAGGACACATACTATAGTATGATATTATTTTTACATTTTTGGACACATACTAAAGTATGATATTATTTATACATTTATAGGAAACATACCTTAGTATGATATTATTTATACATTTTTAGGACACATACCTTAGTATTATATTATTTATACATTTTTAGGACAAACACTATAGTATGCAATTATTTTTACATTTTTTAGGACACATACTATAGTATGATATTATTTATACATTTTTAGGACACATACCTTAGTATGATATTATTTATACATTTTTAGGACACATACTATAGTATGCAATTATTTTTACATTTTTAGGACACATACTATAGTATGATATTATTTATACATTTTTAGGACACATACCTTAGTATGATATTATTTATACATTTTTAGGACACATACTGTAGTATGATATTATTTATACATTTTTAGGACACATACTATAGTATGAAATTATTTTTACATTTTTTAGGACACATACTATAGTATGATATAATTTATACATTTTTAGGACACATACTATAGTATGATATTATTTTTACATTTTTTGGACACATACTAAAGTATGATATTATTTATACATTTTTAGGACACATAATATAGTATGATATTATTTATACATTTTTAGGACACATACTGTAGTATGATATTATTTATACATTTTTAGGACACATACTATAGTATGCAATTATTTTTACATTTTTTAGGACAGATACTATAGTATGATATTATTTATACATTTTTAGGACACATACTATAGTATGATATTATTTTTACATTTTTTGGACACATACTAAAGTATGATATTATTTATACATTTTTAGGACACATACTACAGTATGATATTATTTATAAATTTTTAGGACACATACCTTAGTATGATATTATTTATACATTTTTAGGACACATACTATAGTATGATATTATTTATACATTTTTAGGACACTTACCTTAGTATGATATTATTTATATATTTTTAGGACACATACTGTAGTATGATATTATTTATACATTTTTAGGACACATACTATAGTAAGCAATTATTTTTACATTTTTTAGGACACATATTATAGTATGATATTATTTATACATTTTTAGGACACATACTATAGTATGCAATTATTTTTAAATTTTTTAGGACACATACTATAGTATGATATAATTTATACATTTTTAGGACACATACTATAGTATGATATTATTTTTACATTTTTTGGACACATACTAAAGTATGATATTATTTATACATTTTTAGGACACATAATATAGTATGATATTATTTATACATTTTTAGGACACATACTGTAGTATGATATTATTTATACATTTTTAGGACACATACTATAGTATGCAATTATTTTTAAATTTTTTAGGACAGATACTATAGTATGATATTATTTATACATTTTTAGGACACATACTATAGTATGATATTATTTTTACATTTTTTGGACACATACTAAAGTATGATATTATTTATACATTTTTAGGACACATACTACAGTATGATATTATTTATAAATTTTTAGAACACATACCTTAGTATGATATTATTTATACATTTTTAGGACACATACTATAGTATGATATTATTTATACATTTTTAGGACACTTACCTTAGTATGATATTATTTATATATTTTTAGGACACATACTGTAGTATGATATTATTTATACATTTTTAGGACACATACTATAGTAAGCAATTATTTTTACATTTTTTAGGACACATATTATAGTATGATATTATTTATACATTTTTAGGACACATACTATAGTATGATATTATTTTTACATTTTTGGACACATACTAAAGTATGATATTATTTATACATTTATAGGAAACATACCTTAGTATGATATTATTTATACATTTTTAGGACACATACCTTAGTATTATATTATTTATACATTTTTAGGACAAACACTATAGTATGCAATTATTTTTACATTTTTTAGGACACATACTATAGTATGATATTATTTATACATTTTTAGGACACATACCTTAGTATGATATTATTTATACATTTTTAGGACACATACTATAGTATGCAATTATTTTTACATTTTTAGGACACATACTATAGTATGATATTATTTATACATTTTTAGGACACATACCTTAGTATGATATTATTTATACATTTTTAGGACACATACTGTAGTATGATATTATTTATACATTTTTAGGACACATACTATAGTATGATATTATTTTTACATTTTTTGGACACATACTAAAGTATGATATTATTTATACATTTTTAGGACACATACTATAGTATGATATTATTTGTACATTTTTAGGACACATACCTTAGTATGCAATTATTTTTACATTTTTAGGACACATACTATAGTATAAAATAATTTATACATTTTTAGGACAAATACTATAGTATGCAATTATTTTTGCATTTTTTAGGACACATACTAAAGTATGATATTATTTATACATTTTTAGGACACATGCTACAGTAGGATATTATTTATACATTTTTAGGACACATACCTTAGTATGATATTATTTATACATTTTTAGGACACATACTATAGTATGATATTATGTATACATTTTTAGGACACATACCTTAGTATGATATTATTTATACATTTTTAGGACACATACTGTAGTATGATATTATTTATACATTTTTAGGACACATACTATAGTATGCAATTATTTTTACATTTTTTAGGACACATACTATAGTATGATGTTATTTATAGGTTTTTAGGACACATACTATAGTATGATATTATTTTTACATTTTTAGGACACATACCTTAGTATGATATTATTTATACATTTTTAGGACACATACTATAGTATGCAATTATTTTTAAATTTTTAGGACATAAACTATAGTATGATATTATTTATACATTTTTAGGACACATACCTTAGTATCATATTATTTATACATTTTTAGGACACATACTGTAGTATGATATTATTTATACATTTTTAGGACACATACTACAGTATGATATTATTTATACATTTTTAGGACAAATACCTTAGTATGATATTATTTATACATTTTTAGGACACATACTATAGTATGATATTATTTATACATTTTTAGGACACATACCTTAGTATGATATTATTTATACATTTTTAGGAAACATACCTTAGTATGATATTATTTATACATTTTTAGGACACATACTATAGTATGAAATTATTTTTACATTTTTTAGGACACATACTATAGTATGATATAATTTATACATTTTTAGGACACATACTATAGTATGATATTATTTTTACATTTTTTGGACACATACTAAAGTATGATATTATTTATACATTTTTAGGACACATAATATAGTATGATATTATTTATACATTTTTAGGACACATACTGTAGTATGATATTATTTATACATTTTTAGGACACATACTATAGTATGCAATTATTTTTAAATTTTTTAGGACAGATACTATAGTATGATATTATTTATACATTTTTAGGACACATACTATAGTATGATATTATTTTTACATTTTTTGGACACATACTAAAGTATGATATTATTTATACATTTTTAGGACACATACTACAGTATGATATTATTTATAAATTTTTAGAACACATACCTTAGTATGATATTATTTATACATTTTTAGGACACATACTATAGTATGATATTATTTATACATTTTTAGGACACTTACCTTAGTATGATATTATTTATATATTTTTAGGACACATACTGTAGTATGATATTATTTATACATTTTTAGGATACATACTATAGTAAGCAATTATTTTTACATTTTTTAGGACACATATTATAGTATGATATTATTTATACATTTTTAGGACACATACTATAGTATGATATTATTTTTACATTTTTGGACACATACTAAAGTATGATATTATTTATACATTTATAGGAAACATACCTTAGTATGATATTATTTATACATTTTTAGGACACATACCTTAGTATTATATTATTTATACATTTTTAGGACAAACACTATAGTATGCAATTATTTTTACATTTTTTAGGACACATACTATAGTATGATATTATTTATACATTTTTAGGACACATACCTTAGTATGATATTATTTATACATTTTTAGGACACATACTATAGTATGCAATTATTTTTACATTTTTAGGACACATACTATAGTATGATATTATTTATACATTTTTAGGACACATACCTTAGTATGATATTATTTATACATTTTTAGGACACATACTGTAGTATGATATTATTTATACATTTTTAGGACACATACTATAGTATGAAATTATTTTTACATTTTTTAGGACACATACTATAGTATGATATAATTTATACATTTTTAGGACACATACTATAGTATGATATTATTTTTACATTTTTTGGACACATACTAAAGTATGATATTATTTATACATTTTTAGGACACATAATATAGTATGATATTATTTATACATTTTTAGGACACATACTGTAGTATGATATTATTTATACATTTTTAGGACACATACTATAGTATGCAATTATTTTTACATTTTTTAGGACAGATACTATAGTATGATATTATTTATACATTTTTAGGACACATACTATAGTATGATATTATTTTTACATTTTTTGGACACATACTAAAGTATGATATTATTTATACATTTTTAGGACACATACTACAGTATGATATTATTTATAAATTTTTAGGACACATACCTTAGTATGATATTATTTATACATTTTTAGGACACATACTATAGTATGATATTATTTATACATTTTTAGGACACTTACCTTAGTATGATATTATTTATATATTTTTAGGACACATACTGTAGTATGATATTATTTATACATTTTTAGGACACATACTATAGTAAGCAATTATTTTTACATTTTTTAGGACACATATTATAGTATGATATTATTTATACATTTTTAGGACACATACTATAGTATGATATTATTTTTACATTTTTTGGACACATACTAAAGTATGATATTATTTATACATTTATAGGAAACATACCTTAGTATGATATTATTTATACATTTTTAGGACACATACCTTAGTATTATATTATTTATACATTTTTAGGACAAACACTATAGTATGCAATTATTTTTACATTTTTTAGGACACATACTATAGTATGATATTATTTATACATTTTTAGGACACATACCTTAGTATGATATTATTTATACATTTTTAGGACACATACTATAGTAAGCAATTATTTTTACATTTTTAGGACACATACTATAGTATGATATTATTTATACATTTTTAGGACACATACCTTAGTATGATATTATTTATACATTTTTAGGACACATACTGTAGTATGATATTATTTATACATTTTTAGGACACATACTATAGTATGCAATTATTTTTACATTTTTAGGACATATACTATAGTAAGATATTATTTATACATTTTTTGGACACATACTATAGTATGATATTATTTGTACATTTTTTGGACACATACTAAAGTATGATATTATTTATACATTTTTAGGACACATACTATAGTATGATATTACTTATACATTTTTAGGACACATACCTTAGTATGATATTATTTATACATTTTTAGGACACATACCTTAGTATGATATTATTTATAAATTTTAAGACACATAGTATAGTATGCAATTATTTTTACATTTTTAGGACACATACTACAGTATGATATTATTTATACATTTTTAGGACACATACTATAGTATGATATTATTTTTACATTTTTTGGACACATACTAAAGTATGATATTATTTATACATTTTTAGGACACATACTATAGTATGATATTATTTATACATTTTTAGGACACATACCTTAGTATAATATTATTTATACATTTTTAGGACACATACTATAGTATGATATTATTTGTACATTTTTAGGACACATACCTTAGTACGATATTATTTATACATTTTTAGGACACATTCTATAGTATGATATTATTTGTACATTTTATGGACACATACTAAAGTATGATTTTATTTATACATTTTTAGGACACATACTATAGTATGATATTATTTATACATTTTTAGGACACATACCTTAGTATGATATTATTTATACATTTTTAGGACACATAGTATAGTATGCAATTATTTTTACATTTTTTAGGACACATACTACAGTATGATATTATTTATACATTTTTAGGACACATAATATAGTATGATGTTATTTTTACATTTTTTGGACACATACTAAAGTATGATATTATTTATACATTTTTAGTACACATACTATAGTATGATATTATTTATACATTTTTAGGACACATACCTTAGTATGATATTATTTATACATTTTTAGGACACATACTGTAGTATGATATTATTTATACATTTTTAGGACACATACTATAGTAGGATATAATTTATACATTTTTAGGACACATACTATAGTATGATATTATTTTTACATTTTTTGGACACATACTAAAGTATGATATTATTTATACATTTTTAGGACACATACTATAGTATGATATTATTTGTACATTTTTAGGACACATACCTTAGTATGCAATTATTTTTACATTTTTAGGACACATACTATAGTATAAAATAATTTATACATTTTTAGGACAAATACTATAGTATGCAATTATTTTTGCATTTTTTAGGACACATACTAAAGTATGATATTATTTATACATTTTTAGGACACATGCTACAGTAGGATATTATTTATACATTTTTAGGACACATACCTTAGTATGATATTATTTATACATTTTTAGGACACATACTATAGTATGATATTATGTATACATTTTTAGGACACATACCTTAGTATGATATTATTTATACATTTTTAGGACACATACTGTAGTATGATATTATTTATACATTTTTAGGACACATACTATAGTATGCAATTATTTTTACATTTTTTAGGACACATACTATAGTATGATGTTATTTATAGGTTTTTAGGACACATACTATAGTATGATATTATTTTTACATTTTTAGGACACATACCTTAGTATGATATTATTTATACATTTTTAGGACACATACTATAGTATGCAATTATTTTTAAATTTTTAGGACACATACTATAGTATGATATTATTTATACATTTTTAGGACACATACCTTAGTATGATATTATTTATACATTTTTAGGACACATACCTTAGTATTATATTATTTATACATTTTTAGGAAACATACCTTAGTATGATATTATTTATACATTTTTAGGACACATACCTTAGTATTATATTATTTATACATTTTTAGGACAAATACTATAGTATGCAATTATTTTTACATTTTTTAGGACACATACTATAGTATGATATTATTTATACGTTTTTAGGACACATACTATAGTATGATATTATTTATACATTTTTAGGACACATACCTTAGTATGATATTATTTATACATTTTTAGGACACATACTATAGTATGCAATTATTTTTACATTTTTAGGACACATACTATAGTATGATATTATTTATACATTTTTAGGACACATACCTTAGTATGATATTATTTATACATTTTTAGGACACATACTGTAGTATGATATTATTTATACATTTTTAGGACACATACTATAGTATGCAATTATTTTTACATTTTTTAGGATATATACTATAGTAAGATATTATTTATACATTTTTAGGACACATACTATAGTATGATATTATTTGTACATTTTTGGACACATACTAAAGTATGATATTATTTATACATTTTTAGGACACATACTATAGTATGATATTATTTATACATTTTTAGGACACATACCTTAGTATGATATTATTTATACATTTTTAGGACACATACCTTAGTATGATATTATTTATACATTTTAGGACACATAGTATAGTATGCAATTATTTTTACATTTTTTAGGACACATACTACAGTATGATATTATTTATACATTTTTAGGAACCATACTATAGTATGATATTATTTTTACATTTTTTGGACACATACTAAAGTATGATATTATTTATACATTTTTAGGACACATACTATAGTATGATATTATTTATACATTTTTAGGACACATACCTTAGTATAATATTATTTATACATTTTTAGGACACATACTATAGTATGATATTATTTGTACATTTTTAGGACACATACCTTAGTATGATATTATTTATACATTTTTAGGACACATACTATAGTATGATATTATTTGTACATTTTTTGGACACATACTAAAGTATGAGATAATTTATACATTTTTAGGACACATACTATAGTATGATATTATTTATACATTTTTAGGACACATACCTTAGTATGATATTATTTATACATTTTTAGGACACATACCTTAGTATGATATTATTTATACATTTTTAGGAAACATGCTACAGTATGATATTATTTATACATTTTTAGGACACATACCTTAGTATGATATTATTTATACATTTTTAGGACACATACTATAGTATGATATTATTTATACATTTTTAGGACACATACCTTAGTATGATATTATTTATACATTTTTAGGACACATACTGTAGTATGATATTATTTATACATTTTTAGGACACATACTATAGTATGAAATTATTTTTACATTTTTTAGGACACATACTATAGTATGATGTAATTTATACATTTTTAGGACACATACTATACTATGATATTATTTTTACATTTTTTTGGACACATACTAAAGTATGATATTATTTATACATTTTTAGGACACATAATATAGTATGATATTATTTATACGTTTTTAGGACACATACCTTAGTATGATATTATTTATACATTTTTAGGACATATATTGTAGTATGATATTATTTATAAATTTTTAGGACACATACTATAGTATGCAATTATTTTTACATTTTTAGGACACATACTATAGTATAAAATAATTTATACATTTTTAGGACACATACTATAGCATGATATTATTTTTACATTTTTTGGACACATACTAAAGTATGATTTTATTTATACATTTTTAGGACACATAATTTAGTATGATATTATTTATAATTTTTAAGACACATACCTTAGTATGATATTATTTATACATTTTTAGGACACATACCTTAGTATTATATTATTTATACATTTTTAGGACAAATACTATAGAATGCAATTATTTTTACATTTTTAGGACACATACTATAGTATGATATTATTTATACATTTTTAGGACACATACTATAGTATGATATTATTTTTACATTTTTTGGACACATACTAAAGTATGATATTATTTATACATTTTTAGGACCAATACTATAGTATGATATTATTTATAAATTTTTAGGACACATACCTTAGTATGATATTATTTATACATTTTTAGGACACATACTGTAGTATGATATTATTTTTACATTTTTAGGACACATACCTTAGTATGATATTATTTATACATTTTTAGGACACATACCTTAGTATGATATTATTTATACATTTTTAGGACACATACCTTAGTATTATATTATTTATACATTTTTAGGAAACATACCTTAGTATGATATTATTTATACATTTTTAGGACACATACTATAGTATGCAATTATTTTTTCATTTTTAGGACACATACTATAGTATGATATTATTTATACATTTTTAGGACACATACCTTAGTATGATATTATGTATACATTTTTAGGACACATACCTTAGTATTATGTTATTTATACATTTTTAGGAAACATACCTTAGTATGATATTATTTATACATTTTTAGGACACATACTATAGTATGAAATTATTTTTACATTTTTTAGGACACATACTATAGTATGCAATTATTTTCACATTTTTAGGTCACATACTATAGTATTAAATGATTTATACATTTTTAGGACACATACTATAGTATGATATTATTTTTACATTTTTTAGACACATACTATAGTATGATATTATTTTTACATTTTTTAGGACACATACATTAGTATGATATTATTTATACATTTTTAGGACACATACCTTAGTATTATATTATTTATACATTTTTAGGACACAACCCTTAGTATGATATTATTTATACATTTTTAGGACACATACCTTAGTATTATATTATTTATACATTTTTAGGACAAATACTATAGTATGCAATTATTTTTACATTTTTTAGGACACATACTATAGTATGATGTTATTTATACGTTTTTAGGACACATACTATAGTATGATATTATTTTTACATTTTTAGGACACATACTATAGTATGATATTATTTATACATTTTTAGGACACATACTATAGTATGATATTATTTTTACATTTTTTGGACACATACTAAAGTATGATATTATTTATACATTTTTAGGACCAATACTATAGTATGATATTATTTATAAATTTTTAGGACACATACCTTAGTATGATATTATTTATACATTTTTAGGACACAACCTGTAGTATGATATTATTTATACATTTTTAGGACACATACTATAGTATGCAATTATTTTTACATTTTTTAGGACACATACTATAGTATGATGTTATTTATAGGTTTTTAGGACACATACTATAGTATGATATTATTTTTACATTTTAAGGACACATACCTTAGTATGATATTATTTATACATTTTTAGGACACATACTATAGTATGCAATTATTTTTACATTTTTAGGACACATACTATAGTATGATATTATTTATACATTTTTAGGACACATACCTTAGTATGATATTATTTATACATTTTTAGGACACATACCTTAGTATTATATTATTTATACATTTTTAGGAAACATACCTTAGTATGATATTATTTATACATTTTTAGGACACATACTATAGTATGAAATTATTTTTACATTTTTTAGGACACATACTATAGTATGATATAATTTATACATTTTTAGGACACATACTATAGTATGATATTATTTTTACATTTTTTAGGACACATACCTTAGTATGATATTATGTATACATTTTTAGGACACATACCTTAGTATTATGTTATTTATACATTTTTAGGAAACATACCTTAGTATGATATTATTTATACATTTTTAGGACACATACTATAGTATGATATTATTTATACATTTTTAGGACACATACCTTAGTATGATATTATTTATACATTTTTAGGACACATAGTATAGTATGCAATTATTTTTACATTTTTTAGGACACATACTACAGTATGATATTATTTATACATTTTTAGGACACATAATATAGTATGATATTATTTTTACATTTTTTGGACACATACTAAAGTATGATATTATTTATACATTTTTAGTACACATACTATAGTATGATATTATTTATACATTTTTAGGACACATACCTTAGTATGATATTATTTATACATTTTTAGGACACATACTGTAGTATGATATTATTTATACATTTTTAGGACACATACTATAGTAGGATATAATTTATACATTTTTAGGACACATACTATAGTATGATATTATTTTTACATTTTTTGGACACATACTAAAGTATGATATTATTTATACATTTTTAGGACACATACTATAGTATGATATTATTTGTACATTTTTAGGACAAATACCTTAGTATGCAATTATTTTTACATTTTTAGGACACATACTATAGTATAAAATAATTTATACATTTTTAGGACAAATACTATAGTATGCAATTATTTTTGCATTTTTTAGGACACATACTAAAGTATGATATTATTTATACATTTTTAGGACACATGCTACAGTAGGATATTATTTATACATTTTTAGGACACATACCTTAGTATGATATTATTTATACATTTTTAGGACACATACTATAGTATGATATTATTTATACATTTTTAGGACACATACCTTAGTATGATATTATTTATACATTTTTAGGACACATACTGTAGTATGATATTATTTATACATTTTTAGGACACATACAATAGTATGCAATTATTTTTACATTTTTTAGGACACATACTATAGTATGATGTTATTTATAGGTTTTTAGGACACATACTATAGTATGATATTATTTTTACATTTTAAGGACACATACCTTAGTATGATATTATTTATACATTTTTAGGACACATACTATAGTATGCAATTATTTTTACATTTTTAGGACACATACTATAGTATGATATTATTTATACATTTTTAGGACACATACCTTAGTATGATATTATTTATACATTTTTAGGACACATACCTTAGTATTATATTATTTATACATTTTTAGGAAACATACCTTAGTATGATATTATTTATACATTTTTAGGACACATACTATAGTATGAAATTATTTTTACATTTTTTAGGACACATACTATAGTATGATATAATTTATACATTTTTAGGACACATACTATAGTATGCAATTATTTTTACATTTTTTAGGACACATACTATAGTATGATGTTATTTATAGGTTTTTAGGACACATACTATAGTATGATATTATTTTTACATTTTAAGGACACATACCTTAGTATGATATTATTTATACATTTTTAGGACACATACCTTAGTATTATATTATTTATACATTTTTAGGACAAATACTATAGTATGCAATTATTTTTACATTTTTTAGGACACATACTATAGTATGATGTTATTTATACGTTTTTAGGACACATACTATAGTATGATATTATTTTTACATTTTTAGGACACATACTATAGTATGATATTATTTATACATTTTTAGGACACATACTATAGTATGATATTATTTTTACATTTTTTGGACACATACTAAAGTATGATATTATTTATACATTTTTAGGACCAATACTATAGTATGATATTATTTATAAATTTTTAGGACACATACCTTAGTATGATATTATTTATACATTTTTAGGACACAACCTGTAGTATGATATTATTTATACATTTTTAGGACACATACTATAGTATGCAATTATTTTTACATTTTTTAGGACAAATACTATAGTATGATGTTATTTATAGGTTTTTAGGACACATACTATAGTATGATATTATTTTTACATTTTAAGGACACATACCTTAGTATGATATTATTTATACATTTTTAGGACACATACTATAGTATGCAATTATTTTTACATTTTTAGGACACATACTATAGTATGATATTATTTATACATTTTTAGGACACATACCTTAGTATGATATTATTTATACATTTTTAGGACACATACCTTAGTATTATATTATTTATACATTTTTAGGAAACATACCTTAGTATGATATTATTTATACATTTTTAGGACACATACTATAGTATGAAATTATTTTTACATTTTTTAGGACACATACTATAGTATGATATAATTTATACATTTTTAGGACACATACTATAGTATGATATTATTTTTACATTTTTTAGGACACATACCTTAGTATGATATTATGTATACATTTTTAGGACACATACCTTAGTATTATGTTATTTATACATTTTTAGGAAACATACCTTAGTATGATATTATTTATACATTTTTAGGACACATACTATAGTATGATATTATTTATACATTTTTAGGACACATACCTTAGTATGATATTATTTATACATTTTTAGGACACATAGTATAGTATGCAATTATTTTTACATTTTTTAGGACACATACTACAGTATGATATTATTTATACATTTTTAGGACACATAATATAGTATGATATTATTTTTACATTTTTTGGACACATACTAAAGTATGATATTATTTATACATTTTTAGTACACATACTATAGTATGATATTATTTATACATTTTTAGGACACATACCTTAGTATGATATTATTTATACATTTTTAGGACACATACTGTAGTATGATATTATTTATACATTTTTAGGACACATACTATAGTAGGATATAATTTATACATTTTTAGGACACATACTATAGTATGATATTATTTTTACATTTTTTGGACACATACTAAAGTATGATATTATTTATACATTTTTAGGACACATACTATAGTATGATATTATTTGTACATTTTTAGGACAAATACCTTAGTATGCAATTATTTTTACATTTTTAGGACACATACTATAGTATAAAATAATTTATACATTTTTAGGACAAATACTATAGTATGCAATTATTTTTGCATTTTTTAGGACACATACTAAAGTATGATATTATTTATACATTTTTAGGACACATGCTACAGTAGGATATTATTTATACATTTTTAGGACACATACCTTAGTATGATATTATTTATACATTTTTAGGACACATACTATAGTATGATATTATTTATACATTTTTAGGACACATACCTTAGTATGATATTATTTATACATTTTTAGGACACATACTGTAGTATGATATTATTTATACATTTTTAGGACACATACAATAGTATGCAATTATTTTTACATTTTTTAGGACACATACTATAGTATGATGTTATTTATAGGTTTTTAGGACACATACTATAGTATGATATTATTTTTACATTTTTAGGACACATACCTTAGTATGATATTATTTATACATTTTTAGGACACATACTATAGTATGCAATTATTTTTACATTTTTAGGACACATACTATAGTATGATATTATTTATACATTTTTAGGACACATACCTTAGTATGATATTATTTATACATTTTTAGGACACATACCTTAGTATTATATTATTTATACATTTTTAGGAAACATACCTTAGTATGATATTATTTATACATTTTTAGGACACATACCTTAGTATTATATTATTTATACATTTTTAGGACAAATACTATAGTATGCAATTATTTTTACATTTTTTAGGACACATACTATAGTATGATATTATTTATACGTTTTTAGGACACATACTATAGTATGATATTATTTATACATTTTTAGGACACATACCTTAGTATGATATTATTTATACATTTTTAGGACACATACTATAGTATGCAATTATTTTTACATTTTTAGGACACATACTATAGTATGATATTATGTATACATTTTTAGGACACATACCTTAGTATGATATTATTTATACATTTTTAGGACACATACTGTAGTATGATATTATTTATACATTTTTAGGACACATACTATAGTATGCAATTATTTTTACATTTTTTAGGATATATACTATAGTAAGATATTATTTATACATTTTTAGGACACATACTATAGTATGATATTATTTGTACATTTTTGGACACATACTAAAGTATGATATTATTTATACATTTTTAGGACACATACTATAGTATGATATTATTTATACATTTTTAGGACACATACCTTAGTATGATATTATTTATACATTTTTAGGACACATACCTTAGTATGATATTATTTATACATTTTAGGACACATAGTATAGTATGCAATTATTTTTACATTTTTTAGGACACATACTACAGTATGATATTATTTATACATTTTTAGGAACCATACTATAGTATGATATTATTTATACATTTTTAGGAACCATACTATAGTATGATATTATTTTTACATTTTTTGGACACATACCTTAGTATGATATTATTTATACATTTTTAGGACACATACTATAGTATGATATTATTTGTACATTTTTTGGACACATACTAAAGTATGAGATAATTTATACATTTTTAGGACACATACTATAGTATGATATTATTTATACATTTTTAGGACACATACCTTAGTATGATATTATTTATACATTTTTAGGACACATACCTTAGTATGATATTATTTATACATTTTTAGGACACATGCTACAGTATGATATTATTTATACATTTTTAGGACACATACCTTAGTATGATATTATTTATACATTTTTAGGACACATACTATAGTATGATATTATTTATACATTTTTAGGACACATACCTTAGTATGATATTATTTATACATTTTTAGGACACATACTGTAGTATGATATTATTTATACATTTTTAGGACACATACTATAGTATGAAATTATTTTTACATTTTTTAGGACACATACTATAGTATGATATAATTTATACATTTTTAGGACACATACTATACTATGATATTATTTTTACATTTTTTTGGACACATACTAAAGTATGATATTATTTATACATTTTTAGGACACATACCTTAGTATGATATTATTTATACATTTTTAGGACACATATTGTAGTATGATATTATTTATAAATTTTTAGGACACATACTATAGTATGCAATTATTTTTACATTTTTAGGACACATACTATAGTATAAAATAATTTATACATTTTTAGGACACATACTATAGCATGATATTATTTTTACATTTTTTAGACACATACTAAAGTATGATTTTATTTATACATTTTTAGGACACATAATTTAGTATGATATTATTTATAATTTTTAAGACACATACCTTAGTATGATATTATTTATACATTTTTAGGACACATACCTTAGTATTATATTATTTATACATTTTTAGGACAAATACTATAGAATGCAATTATTTTTACATTTTTAGGACACATACTATAGTATGATATTATTTATACATTTTTAGGACACATACTATAGTATGATATTATTTTTACATTTTTTGGACACATACTAAAGTATGATATTATTTATACATTTTTAGGACCAATACTATAGTATGATATTATTTATAAATTTTTAGGACACATACCTTAGTATGATATTATTTATACATTTTTAGGACACATACTGTAGTATGATATTATTTTTACATTTTTAGGACACATACCTTAGTATGATATTATTTATACATTTTTAGGACACATACCTTAGTATGATATTATTTATACATTTTTAGGACACATACCTTAGTATTATATTATTTATACATTTTTAGGAAACATACCTTAGTATGATATTATTTATACATTTTTAGGACACATACTATAGTATGCAATTATTTTTACATTTTTAGGACACATACTATAGTATGATATTATTTATACATTTTTAGGACACATACCTTAGTATGATATTATGTATACATTTTTAGGACACATACCTTAGTATTATGTTATTTATACATTTTTAGGAAACATGCCTTAGTATGATATTATTTATACATTTTTAGGACACATACTATAGTATGAAATTATTTTTACATTTTTTAGGACACATACTATAGTATGCAATTATTTTTACATTTTTAGGTCACATACTATAGTATTAAATAATTTATACATTTTTAGGACACATACTATAGTATGATATTATTTTTACATTTTTTAGACACATACTATAGTATGATATTATTTTTACATTTTTTAGGACACATACATTAGTATGATATTATTTATACATTTTTAGGACACATACCTTAGTATTATATTATTTATACATTTTTAGGACACAACCCTTAGTATGATATTATTTATACATTTTTAGGACACATACCTTAGTATTATATTATTTATACATTTTTAGGACAAATACTATAGTATGCAATTATTTTTACATTTTTTAGGACACATACTATAGTATGATGTTTTTTATACGTTTTTAGGACACATACTATAGTATGATATTATTTTTACATTTTTAGGACACATACTATAGTATGATATTATTTATACATTTTTAGGACACATACTATAGTATGATATTATTTTAACATTTTTTGGACACAGACTAAAGTATGATATTATTTATACATTTTTAGGACCAATACTATAGTATGATATTATTTATAAATTTTTAGGACACATACCTTAGTATGATATTATTTATAAATTTTAGGACACAACCTGTAGTATGATATTATTTATACATTTTTAGGACACATACTATAGTATGCAATTATTTTTACATTTTTTAGGACACATACTATAGTATGATGTTATTTATAGGTTTTTAGGACACATACTATAGTATGATATTATTTTTACATTTTAAGGACACATACCTTAGTATGATATTATTTATACATTTTTAGGACACATACTATAGTATGCAATTATTTTTACATTTTTAGGACACATACTATAGTATGATATTATTTATACATTTTTAGGACACATACCTTAGTATGATATTATTTATACATTTTTAGGACACATACCTTAGTATTATATTATTTATACATTTTTAGGAAACATACCTTAGTATGATATTATTTATACATTTTTAGGACACATACTATAGTATGAAATTATTTTTACATTTTTTAGGACACATACTATAGTATGATATAATTTATACATTTTTAGGACACATACTATAGTATGATATTATTTTTACATTTTTTAGGACACATACCTTAGTATGATATTATGTATACATTTTTAGGACACATACCTTAGTATTATGTTATTTATACATTTTTAGGAAACATACCTTAGTATGATATTATTTATACATTTTTAGGACACATACTATAGTATGAAATTATTTTTACATTTTTTAGGACACATACTATAGTATGCAATTATTTTTACATTTTTAGGTCACATACTATAGTATTAAATGATTTATACATTTTTAGGACACATACTATAGTATGATATTATTTTTACATTTTTTAGACACATACTATAGTATGATATTATTTTTACATTTTTTAGGACACATACATTAGTATGATATTATTTATACATTTTTAGGACACATACCTTAGTATTATATTATTTATACATTTTTAGGACACAACCCTTAGTATGATATTATTTATACATTTTTAGGACACATAACTTAGTATTATATTATTTATACATTTTTAGGACAAATACTATAGTATGCAATTATTTTTACATTTTTTAGGACACATACTATAGTATGATGTTATTTATACGTTTTTAGGACACATACTATAGTATGATATTATTTTTACATTTTTAGGACACATACTATAGTATGATATTATTTTTACATTTTTTGGACACATACTAAAGTATGATATTATTTATACATTTTTAGGACCAATACTATAGTATGATATTATTTATAAATTTTTAGGACACATACCTTAGTATGATATTATTTATACATTTTTAGGACACAACCTGTAGTATGATATTATTTATACATTTTTAGGACACATACCTTAGTATGATATTATTTATACATTTTTAGGACACATACTATAGTATGCAATTATTTTTACATTTTTAGGACACATACTATAGTATGATATTATTTATACATTTTTAGGACACATACCTTAGTATGATATTATTTATACATTTTTAGGACACATACCTTAGTATTATATTATTTATACATTTTTAGGAAACATACCTTAGTATGATATTATTTATACATTTTTAGGACACATACTATAGTATGAAATTATTTTTACATTTTTTAGGACACATACTATAGTATGATATAATTTATACATTTTTAGGACACATACTATAGTATGATATTATTTTTACATTTTTTAGGACACATACATTAGTATGATATTATTTATACATTTTTAGGACACATACCTTAGTATTATATTATTTATACATTTTTAGGACACAACCCTTAGTATGATATTATTTATACATTTTTAGGACACATACCTTAGTATTATATTATTTATACATTTTTAGGACAAATACTATAGTATGCAATTATTTTTACATTTTTTAGGACACATACTATAGTATGATGTTATTTATACGTTTTTAGGACACATACTACAGTATGATATTATTTTTACATTTTTAGGACACATACTATAGTATGAAATTATTTATACATTTTTAGGACACATACCTTAGTATGATATTATTTATACATTTTTAGGGCACATACCTTAGTATGATATTATTTATACATTTTTAGGAAACATACCTTAGCATGATATTATTTATACATTTTTAGGACACATACCTTAGTATTATATTATTTATACAATTTTAGGACAAATACTATAGTATGCAATTATTTTTACATTTTTTAGGACACATACTATAGTATGATATTATTTATACGTTTTTAGGACACATACTATAGTATGATATTATTTATACATTTTTAGGACACATACCTTAGTATGATATTATTTATACATTTTTAGGACACATACTAGAGTATGCAATTATTTTTACATTTTTAGGACACATGCTATAGTATGATATTATTTATACATTTTTAGGACACATACCTTAGTATGATATTATTTATACATTTTAGGACACATACCTTAGTATGATATTATTTATACATTTTTAGGACACATAGTATAGTATGCAATTATTTTTACATTTTTTAGGACACATACTACAGTATGATATTATTTATACATTTTTAGGACACATAATATAGTATGCAATTATTTTTACATTTTTTAGGACATATACTATAGTAAGATATTATTTATACATTTTTAGGACACATACTATAGTATGATATTATTTGTACATTTTTTGGACACATACTAAAGTATGATATTATTTATACATTTTTAGGACACATACTATAGTATGATATTATTTATACATTTTTAGGACACATACCTTAGTATGATATTATTTATACATTTTAGGACACATACCTTAGTATGATATTATTTATACATTTTTAGGACACATAGTATAGTATGCAATTATTTTTACATTTTTTAGGACACATACTACAGTATGATATTATTTTTACATTTTTTGGACACATTCTAAAGTATGATATTATTTATACATTTTTAGGACACATACTATAGTATGATATTATTTATACATTTTTAGGACACATACCTTAGTATAATATTATTTATACATTTTTAGGACAAATACTATAGTATGATATTATTTGTACATTTTTAGGACACATACCTTAGTACGATATTATTTATACATTTTTAGGACACATACTATAGTATGATATTATTTGTACATTTTTTGGACACATACTAAAGTATGATATTATTTATACATTTTTAGGACACATACTATAGTATGATATTATTTATACATTTTTAGGACACATACCTAAGTATGATATTATTTATACATTTTTAGGACACATACCTTAGTATGATATTATTTATACATTTTTAGGACACATAGTATAGTATGCAATTATTTTTACATTTTTTAGGACACATACTACAGTATGATATTATTTATACATTTTTAGGACACATAATATAGTACATTATTTTTACATTTTTTGGACACATACTAAAGTATGATATTATTTATACATTTTTAGGACACATACTATAGTATGATATTATTTATACATTTTTAGGACACATACCTTAGTATGATATTATTTATACATTTTTAGGACACATACTGTAGTATGATATTATTTATACATTTTTAGGACACATACTATAGTAGGATATAATTTATACATTTTTAGGACACATACTATAGTATGATATTATTTTTACATTTTTTGGACACATACTAAAGTATGATATTATTTATACATTTTTAGGACACATACTATAGTATGATATTATTTGTACATTTTTAGGACACATACCTTAGTATGATATTATTTATACATTTTTAGGACACATACATTAGTATTATATTATTTATACATTTTTAGGACAAATACTATAGTATGCAATTATTTTTGCATTTTTTAGGACACATACTAAAGTATGATATTATTTATACATTTTTAGGACACATGCTACAGTATGATATTATTTATACATTTTTAGGACACATACCTTAGTATGATATTATTTATACATTTTTAGGACACATACTATAGTATGATATTATTTATACATTTTTAGGACACATACCTTAGTATGATATTATTTATACATTTTTAGGACACATACTGTAGTATGATATTATTTATACATTTTTAGGACACATACTATAGTATGAATTTTTTTTTACATTTTTTAGGACACATACTATAGTATGATATAATTTATACATTTTTAGGACACATACTATAGTATGATATTATTTTTACATTTTTTGGACACATACTAAAGTATGATATTATTTATACATTTTTAGGACACATACTATAGTATGATATTATTTGTACATTTTTAGGACACATACCTTAGTATGATATTATTTATACATTTTTAGGACACATACATTAGTATTATATTATTTATACATTTTTAGGACAAATACTATAGTATGCAATTATTTTTGCATTTTTTAGGACACATACTAAAGTATGATATTATTTATACATTTTTAGGACACATGCTACAGTATGATATTATTTATACATTTTTAGGACACATACCTTAGTATGATATTATTTATACATTTTTAGGACACATACTATAGTATGATATTATTTATACATTTTTAGGACACATACCTTAGTATGATATTATTTATACATTTTTAGGACACATACTGTAGTATGATATTATTTATACATTTTTAGGACACAACCCTTAGTATGATATTATTTATTTATTTTTAGGACACATACCTTAGTATTATATTATTTATACATTTTTAGGACAAATACTATAGTATGCAATTATTTTTACATTTTTTAGGACACATACTATAGTATGATGTTATTTATACGTTTTTAGGACACATACTATAGTATGATATTATTTTTACATTTTTAGGACACATACCTTAGTATGATATTATTTATACATTTTTAGGACACATACTAAAGTATGCAATTATTTTTACATTTTTAGGACACATACTATAGTATGAAATTATTTATACATTTTTAGGACACATACCTTAGTATGATATTATTTATACATTTTTAGGGCACATACCTTAGTATGATATTATTTATACATTTTTAGGAAACATACCTTAGTATGATATTATTTATACATTTTTAGGACACATACCTTAGTATTATATTATTTATACATTTTTAGGACAAATACTATACTATGCAATTATTTTTACATTTTTAGGACACATACTATAGTATGAATTTTTTTTTACATTTTGTAGGACACATACTATAGTATGATATAATTTTTACATTTTTAGGACACATACTATAGTATGATATTATTTTTACATTTTTTGGACACATACTAAAGTATGATATTATTTTTACATTTTTTGGACACATACTAAAGTATGATATTATTTATACATTTTTAGGACACATACCTTAGTATGATATTATTTATACATTTTTAGGACACATACTGTAGTATGATATTATTTATACATTTTTAGGACACATACTATAGTATGAATTTTTTTTTACATTTTTTAGGACACATACTATAGTATGATATAATTTATACATTTTTAGGACACATACTATAGTATGATATTATTTTTACATTTTTTGGACACATACTAAAGTATGATATTATTTATACATTTTTAGGACACATACTATAGTATGATATTATTTGTACATTTTTAGGACACATACCTTAGTATGATATTATTTATACATTTTTAGGACACATACATTAGTATTATATTATTTATACATTTTTAGGACAAATACTATAGTATGCAATTATTTTTGCATTTTTTAGGACACATACTAAAGTATGATATTATTTATACATTTTTAGGACACATGCTACAGTATGATATTATTTATACATTTTTAGGACACATACCTTAGTATGATATTATTTATACATTTTTAGGACACATACTATAGTATGATATTATTTATACATTTTTAGGACACATACCTTAGTATGATATTATTTATACATTTTTAGGACACATACTGTAGTATGATATTATTTATACATTTTTAGGACACAACCCTTAGTATGATATTATTTATTTATTTTTAGGACACATACCTTAGTATTATATTATTTATACATTTTTAGGACAAATACTATAGTATGCAATTATTTTTACATTTTTTAGGACACATACTATAGTATGATGTTATTTATACGTTTTTAGGACACATACTATAGTATGATATTATTTTTACATTTTTAGGACACATACCTTAGTATGATATTATTTATACATTTTTAGGACACATACTAAAGTATGCAATTATTTTTACATTTTTAGGACACATACTATAGTATGAAATTATTTATACATTTTTAGGACACATACCTTAGTATGATATTATTTATACATTTTTAGGGCACATACCTTAGTATGATATTATTTATACATTTTTAGGAAACATACCTTAGTATGATATTATTTATACATTTTTAGGACACATACCTTAGTATTATATTATTTATACATTTTTAGGACAAATACTATACTATGCAATTATTTTTACATTTTTAGGACACATACTATAGTATGAATTTTTTTTTACATTTTGTAGGACACATACTATAGTATGATATAATTTTTACATTTTTAGGACACATACTATAGTATGATATTATTTTTACATTTTTTGGACACATACTAAAGTATGATATTATTTATACATTTTTAGGACACATACTATAGTATGATATTATTTGTACATTTTTAGGACACATACCTTAGTATGATATTATTTATACATTTTTAGGACACATACATTAGTATTATATTATTTATACATTTTTAGGACAAATACTATAGTATGCAATTATTTTTGCATTTTTTAGGACACATACTAAAGTATGATATTATTTATACATTTTTAGGACACATGCTACAGTATGATATTATTTATACATTTTTAGGACACATACCTTAGTATGATATTATTTATACATTTTTAGGACACATACTATAGTATGATATTATTTATACATTTTTAGGACACATACCTTAGTATGATATTATTTATACATTTTTAGGACACATACTGTAGTATGATATTATTTATACATTTTTAGGACACAACCCTTAGTATGATATTATTTATTTATTTTTAGGACACATACCTTAGTATTATATTATTTATACATTTTTAGGACAAATACTATAGTATGCAATTATTTTTACATTTTTTAGGACACATACTATAGTATGATGTTATTTATACGTTTTTAGGACACATACTATAGTATGATATTATTTTTACATTTTTAGGACACATACCTTAGTATGATATTATTTATACATTTTTAGGACACATACTAAAGTATGCAATTATTTTTACATTTTTAGGACACATACTATAGTATGAAATTATTTATACATTTTTAGGACACATACCTTAGTATGATATTATTTATACATTTTTAGGGCACATACCTTAGTATGATATTATTTATACATTTTTAGGAAACATACCTTAGTATGATATTATTTATACATTTTTAGGACACATACCTTAGTATTATATTATTTATACATTTTTAGGACAAATACTATACTATGCAATTATTTTTACATTTTTTAGGACACATACTATAGTATGATATTATTTATACGTTTTTAGGACACTTACTATAGTATGATATTATTTATACATTTTTAGGACACATACCTTAGTATGATATTATTTATACATTTTTAGGACACATACTAGAGTATGCAATTATTTTTACATTTTTAGGACACATACTATAGTATGATATTATTTATACATTTTTAGGACACATACCTTAGTATGATATTATTTATACATTTTTAGGACACATACTGTAGTATGATATTATTTATACATTTTTAGGACACATAATATAGTATGCAATTATTTTTACATTTTTTAGGACATATACTATAGTAAGATATTATTTATACATTTTTAGGACACATACTATAGTATGATATTATTTGTACATTTTTTGGACACATACTAAAGTATGATTTTATTTATACATTTTTAGGACACATACTATAGTATGATATTATTTATACATTTTTAGGACACATACCTTAGTATGATATTATTTATACATTTTTAGGATACATACCTTAGTATGATATTATTTATACATTTTTAGGACACATAGTATAGTATGCAATTATTTTTACATTTTTTAGGACACATACTACAGTATGATATTATTTTTACATTTTTTGGACACATACTAAAGTATGATATTATTTATACATTTTTAGGACACATACTATAGTATGATATTATTTATACATTTTTAGGACACATACCTTAGTATAATATTATTTATACATTTTTAGGACAAATACTATAGTATGATATTATTTGTACATTTTTAGGACACATACCTTAGTACGATATTATTTATACATTTTTAGGACACATACTATAGTATGATATTATTTGTACATTTTTTGGACTCATACTAAAGTATGATATTATTTATACATTTTTAGGACACATACTATAGTATGATATTATTTATACATTTTTAGGACACATACCTTAGTATGATATTATTTATACATTTTTAGGACACATACCTTAGTATGATATTGATTATACATTTTTAGCACACATAGTATAGTATGCAATTATTTTTACATTTTTTAGGACACATACTACAGTATGATATTATTTATACATTTTTAGGACACATAATATAGTACATTATTTTTACATTTTTTGGACACATACTAAAGTATGATATTATTTATACATTTTTAGGACACATACTATAGTATGATATTATTTATACATTTTTAGGACACATACCTTAGTATGATATTATTTATACATTTTTAGGACACATACTGTAGTATGATATTATTTATACATTTTTAGGACACATACTATAGTAGGATATAATTTATACATTTTTAGGACACATACTATAGTATGATATTATTTTTACATTTTTTGGACACATACTAAAGTATGATATTATTTATACATTTTTAGGACACATACTATAGTATGATATTATTTATACATTTTTAGGACACATACCTTAGTATGATATTATTTATACATTTTTAGGACACATACCTTAGTATGATATTATTTATACATTTTTAGGACACATAGTATAGTATGCAATTATTTTTACATTTTTTAGGACACATACTACAGTATGATATTATTTTTACATTTTTTGGACACATACTAAAGTATGATATTATTTATACATTTTTAGGACACATACTATAGTATGATATTATTTATACATTTTTAGGACACATACCTTAGTATAATATTATTTATACATTTTTAGGACAAATACTATAGTATGATATTATTTGTACATTTTTAGGACACATACCTTAGTACGATATTATTTATACATTTTTAGGACACATACTATAGTATGATATTATTTGTACATTTTTTGGACACATACTAAAGTATGATATTATTTATACATTTTTAGGACACATACTATAGTATGATATTATTTATACATTTTTAGGACACATACCTTAGTATGATATTATTTATACATTTTTAGGACACATACCTTAGTATGATATTATTTATACATTTTTAGGACACATAGTATAGTATGCAATTATTTTTACATTTTTTAGGACACATACTACAGTATGATATTATTTATACATTTTTAGGACACATAATATAGTACATTATTTTTACATTTTTTGGACACATACTAAAGTATGATATTATTTATACATTTTTAGGACACATACTATAGTATGATATTATTTATACATTTTTAGGACACATACCTTAGTATGATATTATTTATACATTTTTAGGACACATACTGTAGTATGATATTATTTATACATTTTTAGGACACATACTATAGTAGGATATAATTTATACATTTTTAGGACACATACTATAGTATGATATTATTTTTACATTTTTTGGACACATACTAAAGTATGATATTATTTATACATTTTTAGGACACATACTATAGTATGATATTATTTGTACATTTTTAGGACACATACCTTAGTATGATATTATTTATACATTTTTAGGACACATACATTAGTATTATATTATTTATACATTTTTAGGACAAATACTATAGTATGCAAATATTTTTGCATTTTTTAGGACACATACTAAAGTATGATATTATTTATACATTTTTAGGACACATGCTACAGTATGATATTATTTATACATTTTTAGGACACATACCTTAGTATGATATTATTTATACATTTTTAGGACACATACTATAGTATGATATTATTTATACATTTTTAGGACACATACCTTAGTATGATATTATTTATACATTTTTAGGACACATACTGTAGTATGATATTATTTATACATTTTTAGGACACATACTATAGTATGATTTTTTTTTACATTTTTTAGGACACATACTATAGTATGATATAATTTATACATTTTTAGGACACATACTATAGTATGATATTATTTTTACATTTTTTGGACACATACTAAAGTATGATATTATTTATACATTTTTAGGACACATACTATAGTATGATATTATTTGTACATTTTTAGGACACATACCTTAGTATGATATTATTTATACATTTTTAGGACACATACATTAGTATTATATTATTTATACATTTTTAGGACAAATACTATAGTATGCAATTATTTTTGCATTTTTTAGGACACATACTAAAGTATGATATTATTTATACATTTTTAGGACACATGCTACAGTATGATATTATTTATACATTTTTAGGACACATACCTTAGTATGATATTATTTATACATTTTTAGGACACATACTATAGTATGATATTATTTATACATTTTTAGGACACATACCTTAGTATGATATTATTTATACATTTTTAGGACACATACTGTAGTATGATATTATTTATACATTTTTAGGACACATACTATAGTATGAATTTTTTTTTACATTTTTTAGGACACATACTATAGTATGATATAATTTATACATTTTTAGGACACATACTATAGTATGATATTATTTTTACATTTTTTTGGACACATACTAAAGTATGATATTATTTATACATTTTTAGGACACATAATATAGTATGATATTATTTATACGTTTTTAGGACACATACCTTAGTATGATATTATTTATACATTTTTAGTACAAATAACTTAGTATGATATTATTTATACATTTTTAGGACACATATTGTAGTATGATATTATTTATAAATTTTTAGAACACATACTATAGTATGCAATTATTTTTACATTTTTAGGACAAATACTATAGTATGCAATTATTTTTACATTTTTTAGGACACATACTATAGTATGATATTATTTATACATTTTTTGGACACATACTAAAGTATGATATTATTTATACATTTTTAGGACACATGCTACAGTATGATATTATTTATACATTTTTAGGACACATACCTTAAATATTAATTATTCATTTTTAGGACACATACCTTAGTATGATATTATTTATACATTTTTAGGACACATACCTTAGTATGATATTATTTATACATTTTTAAAACATTTTGTAGTATGATATTATTTATAAATTTTTAGGACACATACTATAGTATGCAATTATTTTTACATTTTTAGGACACATACTATAGTATAAAATAATTTATACATTTTTAGGACACATACTATAGCATGATATTATTTTTACATTTTTTGAAAACATACTAAAGTATGATTTTATTTATACATTTTTAGGACACATAATTTAGTATGATATTATTTATAATTTTTAAGACACATACCTTAGTATGATATTATTTATACATTTTTAGGACACATACTTTAATATTATATTATTTATACATTTTTAGGACAAATACTATAGAATGCAATTATTTTTACATTTTTAGGACACATACTATAGTATGATATTATTTATACATTTTTAGGACACATACTATAGTATGATATTATTTTTACATTTTTTGGACACATACTAAAGTATGATATTATTTATACATTTTTAGGACCAATACTATAGTATGATATTATTTATACATTTTTAGGACACATACCTTAGTATGATATTATTTATACATTTTTAGGACACATACTGTAGTATGATATTATTTATACATTTTTAGGACACATACTATAGTATGCAATTATTTTTACATTTTTTAGGACACATACTATAGTATGATGTTATTTATAGGTTTTTAGGACACATACTATAGTATGATATTATTTTTACATTTTTAGGACACATACCTTAGTATGATATTATTTATACATTTTTAGGACACATAATATAGTATGATATTATTTGTACATTTTTAGGACACATACATTAGTATTATATTATTTATACATTTTTAGGACAAATACTATAGTATGCAATTATTTTTGCATTTTTAGGACACATACTAAAGTATGATATTATTTATACATTTTTAGGACACATTCTACAGTATGATATTATTTATACATTTTTAGGACACATACCTTAGTATGATATTATTTATACATTTTTAGGACACATACTATAGTATGATATTATTTTTACATTTTTTGGACACATACTAAAGTATGATATTATTTATACATTTTTAGGACCAATACTATAGTATGATATTATTTATAAATTTTTAGGACACATACCTTAGTATGATATTATTTATACATTTTTAGGACACATACTGTAGTATGATATTATTTATACATTTTTAGGACACATACTATAGTATGCAATTATTTTTACATTTTTTAGGACACATACTATAGTATGATGTTATTTATAGGTTTTTAGGACACATACTATAGTATGATATTATTTTTACATTTTTAGGACACATACCTTAGTATGATATTATTTATACATTTTTAGGACACATAATATAGTATGATATTATTTGTACATTTTTAGGACACATACATTAGTATTATATTATTTATACATTTTTAGGACAAATACTATAGTATGCAATTATTTTTGCATTTTTAGGACACATACTAAAGTATGATATTATTTATACATTTTTAGGACACATTCTACAGTATGATATTATTTATACATTTTTAGGACACATACCTTAGTATGATATTATTTATACATTTTTAGGACACATACTATAGTATGATATTATTTGTACATTTTTTGGACATATACTAAAGTATGATATTATTTATACATTTTTAGGACACATACTATAGTATGATATTATTTATACATTTTTAGGACACATACCTTAGTATGATATTATTTATACATTTTTAGGACACATACCTTAGTATGATATTATTTATACATTTTTAGGACACATAGTATAGTATGCAATTATTTTTACATTTTTAGGACACATACTACAGTATGATTTTATTTATACATTTTTAGGACACATAATATAGTACATTATTTTTACATTTTTTGGACACATACTAAAGTATGATATTATTTATACATTTTTAGGACACATACTATAGTATGATATTATTTATACATTTTTAGGACACATACCTTAGTATGATATTATTTATACATTTTTAGGACACATACTGTAGTATGATATTATTTATACATTTTAGGACAAATACTATAGTAGGATATAATTTATACATTTTTAGGACACATACTATAGTATGATATTATTTTTACATTTTTTGGACACATACTAAAGTATGATATTATTTATACATTTTTAGGACACATACTATAGTATGATATTATTTATACATTTTTAGGACACATACCTTAGTATGATATTATTTATACATTTTTAGGACACATACCTTAGTATGATATTATTTATACATTTTTAGGACACATAGTATAGTATGCAATTATTTTTACATTTTTTAGGACACATACTACAGTATGATATTATTTTTACATTTTTTGGACACATACTAAAGTATGATATTATTTATACATTTTTAGGACACATACTATAGTATGATATTATTTATACATTTTTAGGACACATACCTTAGTATAATATTATTTATACATTTTTAGGACAAATACTATAGTATGATATTATTTGTACATTTTTAGGACACATACCTTAGTACGATATTATTTATACATTTTTAGGACACATACTATAGTATGATATTATTTGTACATTTTTTGGACACATACTAAAGTATGATATTATTTATACATTTTTAGGACACATACTATAGTATGATATTATTTATACATTTTTAGGACACATACCTTAGTATGATATTATTTATACATTTTTAGGACACATACCTTAGTATGATATTATTTATACATTTTTAGGACACATAGTATAGTATGCAATTATTTTTACATTTTTTAGGACACATACTACAGTATGATATTATTTATACATTTTTAGGACACATAATATAGTACATTATTTTTACATTTTTTGGACACATACTAAAGTATGATATTATTTATACATTTTTAGGACACATACTATAGTATGATATTATTTATACATTTTTAGGACACATACCTTAGTATGATATTATTTATACATTTTTAGGACACAGACTGTAGTATGATATTATTTATACATTTTTAGGACACATACTATAGTAGGATATAATTTATACATTTTTAGGACACATACTATAGTATGATATTATTTTTACATTTTTTGGACACATACTAAAGTATGATATTATTTATACATTTTTAGGACACATACTATAGTATGATATTATTTGTACATTTTTAGGACACATACCTTAGTATGATATTATTTATACATTTTTAGGACACATACATTAGTATTATATTATTTATACATTTTTAGGACAAATACTATAGTATGCAATTATTTTTGCATTTTTTAGGACACATACTAAAGTATGATATTATTTATACATTTTTAGGACACATGCTACAGTATGATATTATTTATACATTTTTAGGACACATACCTTAGTATGATATTATTTATACATTTTTAGGACACATACTATAGTATGATATTATTTATACATTTTTAGGACACATACCTTAGTATGATATTATTTATACATTTTTAGGACACATACTGTAGTATGATATTATTTATACATTTTTAGGACACATACTATAGTATGATTTTTTTTTACATTTTTTAGGACACATACTATAGTATGATATAATTTATACATTTTTAGGACACATACTATAGTATGATATTATTTTTACATTTTTTGGACACATACTAAAGTATGATATTATTTATACATTTTTAGGACACATACTATAGTATGATATTATTTGTACATTTTTAGGACACATACCTTAGTATGATATTATTTATACATTTTTAGGACACATACATTAGTATTATATTATTTATACATTTTTAGGACAAATACTATAGTATGCAATTATTTTTGCATTTTTTAGGACACATACTAAAGTATGATATTATTTATACATTTTTAGGACACATGCTACAGTATGATATTATTTATACATTTTTAGGACACATACCTTAGTATGATATTATTTATACATTTTTAGGACACATACTATAGTATGATATTATTTATACATTTTTAGGACACATACCTTAGTATGATATTATTTATACATTTTTAGGACACATACTGTAGTATGATATTATTTATACATTTTTAGGACACATACTATAGTATGAATTTTTTTTTACATTTTTTAGGACACATACTATAGTATGATATAATTTATACATTTTTAGGACACATACTATAGTATGATATTATTTTTACATTTTTTTGGACACATACTAAAGTATGATATTATTTATACATTTTTAGGACACATAATATAGTATGATATTATTTATACGTTTTTAGGACACATACCTTAGTATGATATTATTTATACATTTTTAGGACAAATAACTTAGTATGATATTGATTATACATTTTTAGGACACATACTATAGTATGATATTATTTATACATTTTTAGGACACATACCTTAGTATAATATTATTTATACATTTTTAGGACAAATACTATAGTATGATATTATTTGTACATTTTTAGGACACATACCTTAGTACGATATTATTTATACATTTTTAGGACACATACTATAGTATGATATTATTTGTACATTTTTTGGACTCATACTAAAGTATGATATTATTTATACATTTTTAGGACACATACTATAGTATGATATTATTTATACATTTTTAGGACACATACCTTAGTATGATATTATTTATACATTTTTAGGACACATACCTTAGTATGATATTGATTATACATTTTTAGGACACATAGTATAGTATGCAATTATTTTTACATTTTTTAGGACACATACTACAGTATGATATTATTTATACATTTTTAGGACACATAATATAGTACATTATTTTTACATTTTTTGGACACATACTAAAGTATGATATTATTTATACATTTTTAGGACACATACTATAGTATGATATTATTTATACATTTTTAGGACACATACCTTAGTATGATATTATTTATACATTTTTAGGACACATACTGTAGTATGATATTATTTATACATTTTTAGGACACATACTATAGTAGGATATAATTTATACATTTTTAGGACACATACTATAGTATGATATTATTTTTACATTTTTTGGACACATACTAAAGTATGATATTATTTATACATTTTTAGGACACATACTATAGTATGATATTATTTATACATTTTTAGGACACATACCTTAGTATGATATTATTTATACATTTTTAGGACACATACCTTAGTATGATATTGTTTATACATTTTTAGGACACATAGTATAGTATGCAATTATTTTTACATTTTTTAGGACACATACTACAGTATGATATTATTTTTACATTTTTTGGACACATACTAAAGTATGATATTATTTATACATTTTTAGGACACATACTATAGTATGATATTATTTATACATTTTTAGGACACATACCTTAGTATAATATTATTTATACATTTTTAGGACAAATACTATAGTATGATATTATTTGTACATTTTTAGGACACATACCTTAGTACGATATTATCTATACATTTTTAGGACACATACTATAGTATGATATTATTTGTACATTTTTTGGACACATACTAAAGTATGATATTATTTATACATTTTTAGGACACATACTATAGTATGATATTATTTATACATTTTTAGGACACATACCTTAGTATGATATTATTTATACATTTTTAGGACACATACCTTAGTATGATATTATTTATACATTTTTAGGACACATAGTATAGTATGCAATTATTTTTACATTTTTTAGGACACATACTACAGTATGATATTATTTATACATTTTTAGGACACATAATATAGTACATTATTTTTACATTTTTTGGACACATACTAAAGTATGATATTATTTATACATTTTTAGGACACATACTATAGTATGATATTATTTATACATTTTTAGGACACATACCTTAGTATGATATTATTTATACATTTTTAGGACACATACTGTAGTATGATATTATTTATACATTTTTAGGACACATACTATAGTAGGATATAATTTATACATTTTTAGGACACATACTATAGTATGATATTATTTTTACATTTTTTGGACACATACTAAAGTATGATATTATTTATACATTTTTAGGACACATACTATAGTATGATATTATTTGTACATTTTTAGGACACATACCTTAGTATGATATTATTTATACATTTTTAGGACACATACATTAGTATTATATTATTTATACATTTTTAGGACAAATACTATAGTATGCAAATATTTTTGCATTTTTTAGGACACATACTAAAGTATGATATTATTTATACATTTTTAGGACACATGCTACAGTATGATATTATTTATACATTTTTAGGACACATACCTTAGTATGATATTATTTATACATTTTTAGGACACATACTATAGTATGATATTATTTATACATTTTTAGGACACATACCTTAGTATGATATTATTTATACATTTTTAGGACACATACTGTAGTATGATATTATTTATACATTTTTAGGACACATACTATAGTATGATTTTTTTTTTACATTTTTTAGGACACATACTATAGTATGATATAATTTATACATTTTTAGGACACATACTATAGTATGATATTATTTTTACATTTTTTGGACACATACTAAAGTATGATATTATTTATACATTTTTAGGACACATACTATAGTATGATATTATTTGTACATTTTTAGGACACATACCTTAGTATGATATTATTTATACATTTTTAGGACACATACATTAGTATTATATTATTTATACATTTTTAGGACAAATACTATAGTATGCAATTATTTTTGCATTTTTTAGGACACATACTAAAGTATGATATTATTTATACATTTTTAGGACACATGCTACAGTATGATATTATTTATACATTTTTAGGACACATACCTTAGTATGATATTATTTATACATTTTTAGGACACATACTATAGTATGATATTATTTATACATTTTTAGGACACATACCTTAGTATGATATTATTTATACATTTTTAGGACACATACTGTAGTATGATATTATTTATACATTTTTAGGACACATACTATAGTATGAATTTTTTTTACATTTTTTAGGACACATACTATAGTATGATATAATTTATACATTTTTAGGACACATACTATAGTATGATATTATTTTTACATTTTTTTGGACACATACTAAAGTATGATATTATTTATACATTTTTAGGACACATAATATAGTATGATATTATTTATACGTTTTTAGGACACATACCTTAGTATGATATTATTTATACATTTTTAGGACAAATAACTTAGTATGATATTATTTATACATTTTTAGGACACATATTGTAGTATGATATTATTTATAAATTTTTAGAACACATACTATAGTATGCAATTATTTTTACATTTTTAGGACAAATACTATAGTATGCAATTATTTTTACATTTTTTAGGACACATACTATAGTATGATATTATTTATACATTTTTTGGACACATACTAAAGTATGATATTATTTATACATTTTTAGGACACATGCTACAGTATGATATTATTTATACATTTTTAGGACACATACCTTAGTATGATATTAATTATTCATTTTTAGGACACATACCTTAGTATGATATTATTTATACATTTTTAGGACACATACCTTAGTATGATATTATTTATACATTTTTAAAACATTTTGTAGTATGATATTATTTATAAATTTTTAGGACACATACTATAGTATGCAATTATTTTTACATTTTTAGGACACATACTATAGTATAAAATAATTTATACATTTTTAGGACACATACTATAGCATGATATTATTTTTACATTTTTTGAAAACATACTAAAGTATGATTTTATTTATACATTTTTAGGACACATAATTTAGTATGATATTATTTATAATTTTTAAGACACATACCTTAGTATGATATTATTTATACATTTTTAGGACACATACCTTAGTATTATATTATTTATACATTTTTAGGACAAATACTATAGAATGCAATTATTTTTACATTTTTAGGACACATACTATAGTATGATATTATTTATACATTTTTAGGACACATACTATAGTATGATATTATTTTTAAATTTTTTGGACACATACTAAAGTATGATATAATTTATACATTTTTAGGACCAATACTATAGTATGATATTATTTATAAATTTTTAGGACACATACCTTAGTATGATATTATTTATACATTTTTAGGACACATACTGTAGTATGATATTATTTATACATTTTTAGGACACATACTATAGTATGCAATTATTTTTACATTTTTTAGGACACATACTATAGTATGATGTTATTTATAGGTTTTTAGGACACATACTATAGTATGATATTATTTTTACATTTTTAGGACACATACCTTAGTATGATATTATTTATACATTTTTAGGACACATAATATAGTATGATATTATTTGTACATTTTTAGGACACATACCTTAGTATGATATTATTTATACATTTTTAGGACACATACATTAGTATTATATTATTTATACATTTTTAGGACAAATACTATAGTATGCAATTATTTTTGCATTTTTAGGACACATACTAAAGTATGATATTATTTATACATTTTTAGGACACATGCTACAGTATGATATTATTTATACATTTTTAGGACACATACCTTAGTATGATATTATTTATACATTTTTAGGACACATACTATAGTATGATATTATTTGTACATTTTTTGGACACATACTAAAGTATGATATTATTTATACATTTTTAGGACACATACTATAGTATGATATTATTTATACATTTTTAGGACACATACCTTAGTATGATATTATTTATACATTTTTAGGACACATACCTTAGTATGATATTATTTATACATTTTTAGGACACATAGTATAGTATGCAATTATTTTTACATTTTTAGGACACATACTACAGTATGATATTATTTATACATTTTTAGGACACATAATATAGTACATTATTTTTACATTTTTTGGACACATACTAAAGTATGATATTATTTATACATTTTTAGGACACATACTATAGTATGATATTATTTATACATTTTTAGGACACATACCTTAGTATGATATTATTTATACATTTTTAGGACACATACTGTAGTATGATATTATTTATACATTTTTAGGACACATACTATAGTAGGATATAATTTATACATTTTTAGGACACATACTATAGTATGATATTATTTTTACATTTTTTGGACACATACTAAAGTATGATATTATTTATACATTTTTAGGACACATACTATAGTATGATATTATTTATACATTTTTAGGACACATACCTTAGTATGATATTATTTATACATTTTTAGGACACATACCTTAGTATGATATTATTTATACATTTTTAGGACACATAGTATAGTATGCAATTATTTTTACATTTTTTAGGACACATACTACAGTATGATATTATTTTTACATTTTTTGGACACATACTAAAGTATGATATTATTTATACATTTTTAGGACACCTACTATAGTATGATATTATTTATACATTTTTAGGACACATACCTTAGTATGATATTATTTATACATTTTTAGGACACATACCTTAGAATGATATTATTTATACATTTTTAGGACACATAGTATAGTATGCAATTATTTTTACATTTTTTAGGACACATACTACAGTATGATATTATTTTTACATTTTTAGGACACATAATATAGTATGATATTATTTGTACATTTTTAGGACACATACCTTAGTACGATATTATTTATACATTTTTAGGACACATACTATAGTATGATATTATTTGTACATTTTTTGGACACATACTAAAGTATGATATTATTTATACATTTTTAGGACACATACTATAGTATGATATTATTTATACATTTTTAGGACACATACCTTAGTATGATATTATTTATACATTTTTAGGACACATACCTTAGTATGATATTATTTATACATTTTTAGGACACATAGTATAGTATGCAATTATTTTTACATTTTTTAGGACACATACTACAGTATGATATTATTTATACATTTTTAGGACACATAATATAGTACATTATTTTTACATTTTTTGGACACATACTAAAGTATGATATTATTTATACATTTTTAGGACACATACTATAGTATGATATTATTTATACATTTTTAGGACACATACCTTAGTATGATATTATTTATACATTTTTAGGACACAGACTGTAGTATGATATTATTTATACATTTTTAGGACACATACTATAGTAGGATATAATTTATACATTTTTAGGACACATACTATAGTATGATATTATTTTTACATTTTTTGGACACATACTAAAGTATGATATTATTTATACATTTTTAGGACACATACTATAGTATGATATTATTTGTACATTTTTAGGACACATACCTTAGTATGATATTATTTATACATTTTTAGGACACATACATTAGTATTATATTATTTATACATTTTTAGGACAAATACTATAGTATGCAATTATTTTTGCATTTTTTAGGACACATACTAAAGTATGATATTATTTATACATTTTTAGGACACATGCTACAGTATGATATTATTTATACATTTTTAGGACACATACCTTAGTATGATATTATTTATACATTTTTAGGACACATACTATAGTATGATATTATTTATACATTTTTAGGACACATACCTTAGTATGATATTATTTATACATTTTTAGGACACATACTGTAGTATGATATTATTTATACATTTTTAGGACACATACTATAGTATGAATTTTTTTTACATTTTTTAGGACACATACTATAGTATGATATAATTTATACATTTTTAGGACACATACTATAGTATGATATTATTTTTACATTTTTTTGGACACATACTAAAGTATGATATTATTTATACATTTTTAGGACACATAATATAGTATGATATTATTTATACGTTTTTAGGACACATACCTTAGTATGATATTATTTATACATTTTTAGGACAAATAACTTAGTATGATATTATTTATACATTTTTAGGACACATATTGTAGTATGATATTATTTATAAATTTTTAGAACACATACTATAGTATGCAATTATTTTTACATTTTTAGGACAAATACTATAGTATGCAATTATTTTTACATTTTTTAGGACACATACTATAGTATGATATTATTTATACATTTTTTGGACACATACTAAAGTATGATATTATTTATACATTTTTAGGACACATGCTACAGTATGATATTATTTCTACATTTTTAGGACACATACCTTAGTATGATATTAATTATTCATTTTTAGGACACATACCTTAGTATGATATTATTTATACATTTTTAGGACACATACCTTAGTATGATATTATTTATACATTTTTAAAACATTTTTTAGTATGATATTATTTATAAATTTTTAGGACACATACTATAGTATGCAATTATTTTTACATTTTTAGGACACATACTATAGTATAAAATAATTTATACATTTTTAGGACACATACTATAGCATGATATTATTTTTACATTTTTTGAAAACATACTAAAGTATGATTTTATTTATACATTTTTAGGACACATAATTTAGTATGATATTATTTATAATTTTTAAGACACATACCTTAGTATGATATTATTTATACATTTTTAGGACACATACCTTAGTATTATATTATTTATACATTTTTAGGACAAATACTATAGAATGCAATTATTTTTACATTTTTAGGACACATACTATAGTATGATATTATTTATACATTTTTAGGACACATACTATAGTATGATATTATTTTTACATTTTTTGGACACATACTAAAGTATGATATTATTTATACATTTTTAGGACCAATACTATAGTATGATATTATTTATAAATTTTTAGGACACATACCTTAGTATGATATTATTTATACATTTTTAGGACACATACTGTAGTATGATATTATTTATACATTTTTAGGACACATACTATAGTATGCAATTATTTTTACATTTTTTAGGACACATACTATAGTATGATGTTATTTATAGGTTTTTAGGACACATACTATAGTATGATATTATTTTTACATTTTTAGGACACATACCTTAGTATGATATTATTTATACATTTTTAGGACACATAATATAGTATGATATTATTTGTACATTTTTAGGACACATACCTTAGTATGATATTATTTATACATTTTTAGGACACATACATTAGTATTATATTATTTATACATTTTTAGGACAAATACTATAGTATGCAATTATTTTTGCATTTTTAGGACACATACTAAAGTATGATATTATTTATACATTTTTAGGACACATGCTACAGTATGATATTATTTATACATTTTTAGGACACATACCTTAGTATGATATTATTTATACATTTTTAGGACACATACTATAGTATGCAATTATTTTTACATTTTTAGGACACATGCTATAGTATGAAATCATTTATACATTTTTAGGACACATACCTTAGTATGATATTATTTATACATTTTTAGGACACATACCTTTGTATGATATTATTTATACATTTTTAGGAAACATACCTTAGTATGATATTATTTATACATTTTTAGGACACATACCTTAGTATTATATTATTTATACATTTTTAGGACAAATACTATAGTATGCAATTATTTTTACATTTTTTAGGACACATACTATAGTATGATATTATTTATACGTTTTTAGGACACATACTATAGTATGATATTATTTATACATTTTTAGGACACATACCTTAGTATGATATTATTTATACATTTTTAGGACACATACTATAGTATGCAATTATTTTTACATTTTTAGGACACATACTATAGTATGATATTATTTATACATTTTTAGGACACATACCTTAGTATGATATTATTTATACATTTTTAGGACACATACTGTAGTATGATATTATTTATACATTTTTAGGACACATACTATAGTATGCAATTATTTTTACATTTTTTAGGACATATACTATAGTAAGATATTATTTATACATTTTTAGGACACATACTATAGTATGATATTATTTGTACATTTTTTGGACACATACTAAAGTATGATATTATTTATACATTTTTAGGACACATACTATAGTATGATATTATTTATACATTTTTAGGACACATACCTTAGTATGATATTATTTATACATTTTTAGGACACATACCTTAGTATGATATTATTTATACATTTTTAGGACACATAGTATAGTATGCAATTATTTTTACATTTTTTAGGACACATACTACAGTATGATATTATTTATACATTTTTAGGACACATACTATAGTATGATATTATTTTTACATTTTTTGGACACATACTAAAGTATGATATTATTTATACATTTTTAAGACACATACTATAGTATGATATTATTTATACATTTTTAGGACACATACCTTAGTATAATATTATTTATACATTTTTAGGACACATACTATAGAATGATATTATTTGTACATTTTTAGGACACATACCTTAGTACGATATTATTTATACATTTTTAGGACACATACTATAGTATGATATTATTTGTACATTTTTTGGACACATACTAAAGTATGATATTATTTATACATTTTTAGGACACATACCTTAGTATGATATTATTTATACATTTTTAGGACACATACCTTAGTATGATATTATTTATACATTTATAGGACACATAGTATAGTATGCAATTATTTTTACATTTTTAGGACACATACTACAGTATGATATTATTTATACATTTTTAGGACACATAATATAGTACATTATTTTTACATTTTTTGGACACATACTAAAGTATGATATTATTTATACATTTTTAGGACACATACTATAGTATGATATTATTTATACATTTTTAGGACACATACCTTAGTATGATATTATTTATACATTTTTAGGACACATACTATAGTATGATATAATTTATACATTTTTAGGACACATACTATAGTATGATATTATTTTTACATTTTTTGGACACATACTAAAGTATGATATTATTTATACATTTTTAGGACACATACTATAGTATGATATTATTTGTACATTTTTAGGACACATACCTTAGTATGATATTATTTATACATTTTTAGGACACATACATTAGTATTATATTATTTATACATTTTTAGGACAAATACTATAGTATGCAATTATTTTTGCATTTTTTAGGACACATACTAAAGTATGATATTTTTATACATTTTTAGGACACATGCTACAGTATGATATTATTTATACATTTTTAGGACACATACCTTAGTATGATATTATTTATACATTTTTAGGACACATACTATAGTATGATATGATTTATACATTTTTAGGACACATACCTTAGTATGATATTATTTATACATTTTTAGGACACATACTGTAGTATGATATTATTTATACATTTTTAGGACACAACCCTTAGTATGATATTAATTATACATTTTTAGGACACATACCTTAGTATTATATTATTTATACATTTTTAGGACAAATACTATAGTATGCAATTATTTTTACATTTTTTAGGACACATACTATAGTATGATGTTATTTATACGTTTTTAGGACACATACTATAGTATGATATTATTTTTACATTTTTAGGACACATACCTTAGTATGATATTATTTATACATTTTTAGGACACATACTAAAGTATGCAATTATTTTTACATTTTTAGGACACATACTATAGTATGAAATTATTTATACATTTTTAGGACACATACCTTAGTATGATATTATTTATACATTTTTAGGGCACATACCTTAGTATGATATTATTTATACATTTTTAGGAAACATACCTTAGTATGATATTATTTATACATTTTTAGGACACATACCTTAGTATGATATTATTTATACATTTTTAGGACACATACTAGAGTATGCAATTATTTTTACATTTTTAGGACACATACTATAGTATGATATTATTTATACATTTTTAGGACACATACCTTAGTATGATATTATTTATACATTTTTAGGACACATACTGTAGTATGATATTATTTATACATTTTTAGGACACATAATATAGTATGCAATTATTTTTACATTTTTTAGGACATATACTATAGTAAGATATTATTTATACATTTTTAGGACACATACTATAGTATGATATTATTTGTACATTTTTTGGACACATACTAAAGTATGATTTTATTTATACATTTTTAGGACACATACTATAGTATGATATTATTTATACATTTTTAGGACACATACCTTAGTATGATATTATTTATACATTTTTAGGACACATACCTTAGTATGATATTATTTATACATTTTTAGGACACATAGTATAGTATGCAATTATTTTTACATTTTTTAGGACACATACTACAGTATGATATTATTTTTACATTTTTTGGACACATACTAAAGTATGATATTATTTATACATTTTTAGGACACATACTATAGTATGATATTATTTATACATTTTTAGGACACATACCTTAGTATAATATTATTTATACATTTTTAGGACAAATACTATAGTATGATATTATTTGTACATTTTTAGGACACATACCTTAGTACGATATTATTTATACATTTTTAGGACACATACTATAGTATGATATTATTTGTACATTTTTTGGACACATACTAAAGTATGATATTATTTATACATTTTTAGGACACATACTATAGTATGATATTATTTATACATTTTTAGGACACATACCTTAGTATGATATTATTTATACATTTTTAGGACACATACCTTAGTATGATATTATTTATACATTTTTAGGACACATAGTATAGTATGCAATTATTTTTACATTTTTTAGGACACATACTACAGTATGATATTATTTATACATTTTTAGGACACATAATATAGTACATTATTTTTACATTTTTTGGACACATACTAAAGTATGATATTATTTATACATTTTTAGGACACATACTATAGTATGATATTATTTATACATTTTTAGGACACATACCTTAGTATGATATTATTTATACATTTTTAGGACACATACTGTAGTATGATATTATTTATACATTTTTAGGACACATACTATAGTAGGATATAATTTATACATTTTTAGGACACATACTATAGTATGATATTATTTTTACATTTTTTGGACACATACTAAAGTATGATATTATTTATACATTTTTAGGACACATACCTTAGTATGATATTATTTATACATTTTTAGGACACATACCTTAGTATGATATTATTTATACATTTTTAGGACACATAGTATAGTATGCAATTATTTTTACATTTTTTAGGACACATACTACAGTATGATATTATTTTTACATTTTTAGGACACATACTGTAGTATGATATTATTTATACATTTTTAGGACACATACTATAGTAGGATATAATTTATACATTTTTAGGACACATACTATAGTATGATATTATTTTTACATTTTTTGGACACATACTAAAGTATGATATTATTTATACATTTTTAGGACACATACCTTAGTATGATATTATTTATACATTTTTAGGACACATACCTTAGTATGATATTATTTATACATTTTTAGGACACATAGTATAGTATGCAATTATTTTTACATTTTTTAGGACACATACTACAGTATGATATTATTTTTACATTTTTTGGACACATACTAAAGTATGATATTATTTATACATTTTTAGGACACATACTATAGTATGATATTATTTATACATTTTTAGGACACATACCTTAGTATAATATTATTTATACATTTTTAGGACAAATACTATAGTATGATATTATTTGTACATTTTTAGGACACATACCTTAGTACGATATTATTTATACATTTTTAGGACACATACTATAGTATGATATTATTTGTACATTTTTTGGACACATACTAAAGTATGATATTATTTATACATTTTTAGGACACATACTATAGTATGATATTATTTATACATTTTTAGGACACATACCTTAGTATGATATTATTTATACATTTTTAGGACACATACCTTAGTATGATATTATTTATACATTTTTAGGACACATAGTATAGTATGCAATTATTTTTACATTTTTTAGGACACATACTACAGTATGATATTATTTATACATTTTTAGGACACATAATATAGTACATTATTTTTACATTTTTTGGACACATACTAAAGTATGATATTATTTATACATTTTTAGGACACATACTGTAGTATGATATTATTTATACATTTTTAGGACACATACTATAGTAGGATATAATTTATACATTTTTAGGACACATACTATAGTATGATATTATTTTTACATTTTTTGGACACATACTAAAGTATAATATTATTTATACATTTTTAGGACACATACTATAGTATGATATTATTTGTACATTTTTAGGACACATACCTTAGTATGATATTATTTATACATTTTTAGGACACATACATTAGTATTATATTATTTATACATTTTTAGGACAAATACTATAGTATGCAATTATTTTTGCATTTTTTAGGACACATAATAAGTATGATATTATTTATACATTTTTAGGTCACATGCTACAGTATGATATTATTTATACATTTTTAGGACACATACCTTAGTATGATATTATTTATACATTTTTAGGACACATACTATAGTATGATATTATTTATACATTTTTAGGACACATACCTTAGTATGATATTATTTATACATTTTTAGGACACATACTGTAGTATGATATTATTTATACATTTTTAGGACACATACTATAGTATGAATTTTTTTTTTACATTTTTTAGGACACATACTATAGTATGATATAATTTATACATTTTTAGGACACATACTATAGTATGTTATTATTTTTACATTTTTTGGACACATACTAAAGTATGATATTATTTATACATTTTTAGGACACATACTATAGTACGATATTATTTGTACATTTTTAGGACACATACCTTAGTATGATATTATTTATACATTTTTAGGACACATACATTAGTATTATATTATTTATACATTTTTAGGACAAATACTATAGTATGCAATTATTTTTGCATTTTTTAGGACACATACTAAAGTATGATATTATTTATACATTTTTAGGACACATGCTACAGTATGATATTATTTATACATTTTTAGGACACATACCTTAGTATGATATTATTTATACATTTTTAGGACACATACTATAGTATGATATTATTTATACATTTTTAGGACACATACCTTAGTATGATATTATTTATACATTTTTAGGACACATACTGTAGTATGATATTATTTATACATTTTTAGGACACATACTATAGTATGAATTTTTTTTTACATTTTTTAGGACACATACTATAGTATGATATAATTTATACATTTTTAGGACACATGCTATAGTATGATATTATTTTTACATTTTTTTGGACACATACTAAAGTATGATATTATTTATACATTTTTAGGACACATAATATAGTATGATATTATTTATACGTTTTTAGGACACATACCTTAGTATGATATTATTTATACATTTTTAGGACAAATAACTTAGTATCATATTATTTATACATTTTTAGGACACATATTTTAGTATGATATTATTTATAAATTTTTAGAACACATACTATAGTATGCAATTATTTTTACATTTTTAGGACAAATACTATAGTATGCAATTATTTTTACATTTTTTAGGACACATACTATAGTATGATATTATTTATACATTTTTTGGACACATACTAAAGTATGGTATTATTTATACATTTTTAGGACACATGCTACAGTATGATATTATTTATACATTTTTAGGACACATACCTTAGTATGATATTAATTATTCATTTTTAGGACACATACCTTAGTATGATATTATTTATACATTTTTAGGACACATACCTTAGTATGATATTATTTATACATTTTTAGGACACATATTGTAGTATGATATTATTTATAAATTTTTAGGACACATACTATAGTATGCAATTATTTTTACATTTTTAGGACACATACTATAGTATAAAATAATTTATACATTTTTAGGACACATACTATAGCATGATATTATTTTTACATTTTTTGAAAACATACTAAAGTATGATTTTATTTATACATTTTTAGGACACATAATTTAGTATGATATTATTTATAATTTTTAAGACACATACCTTAGTATGATATTATTTATACATTTTTATGACACATACCTTAGTATTATATTATTTATACATTTTTAGGACAAATACTATAGAATGCAATTATTTTTACATTTTTAGGACACATACTATAGTATGATATTATTTATACATTTTTAGGACACATACTATAGTATGATATTATTTTTACATTTTTTGGACACATACTAAAGTATGATATTATTTATACATTTTTAGGACCAATACTATAGTATGATATTATTTATAAATTTTTAGGACACATACCTTAGTATGATATTATTTATACATTTTTAGGACACATACTGTAGTATGATATTATTTATACATTTTTAGGACACATACTATAGTATGCAATTATTTTTACATTTTTTAGGACACATACTATAGTATGATGTTATTTATAGGTTTTTAGGACACATACTATAGTATGATATTATTTTTACATTTTTAGGACACATACCTTAGTATGATATTATTTATACATTTTTAGGACACATAATATAGTATGATATTATTTGTACATTTTTAGGACACATACCTTAGTATGATATTATTTATACATTTTTAGGACACATACATTAGTATTATATTATTTATACATTTTTAGGACAAATACTATAGTATGCAATTATTTTTGCATTTTTAGGACACATACTAAAGTATGATATTATTTATACGTTTTTAGGACACATACTATAGTATGATATTATTTATACATTTTTAGGACACATACCTTAGTATGATATTATTTATACATTTTTAGGACACATACTATAGTATGCAATTATTTTTACATTTTTAGGACACATACTATAGTATGATATTATTTATACATTTTTAGGACACATACCTTAGTATGATATTATTTATACATTTTTAGGACACATACTGTAGTATGATATTATTTATACATTTTTAGGACACATACTATAGTATGCAATTATTTTTACATTTTTAGGACATATACTATAGTAAGATATTATTTATACATTTTTAGGACACATACTATAATATGATATTATTTGTACATTTTTTGGACACATACTAAAGTATGATATTATTTATACATTTTTAGGACACATACTATAGTATGATATTATTTATACATTTTTAGGACACATACCTTAGTATGATATTATTTATACATTTTTAGGACACATACCTTAGTATGATATTATTTATACATTTTTAGGACACATAGTATAGTATGCAATTATTTTTACATTTTTTAGGACACATACTACAGTATGATATTATTTATACATTTTTAGGACACATACTATAGTATGATATTATTTTTACATTTTTTGGACACATACTAAAGTATGATATTATTTATACATTTTTAGGACACATACTATAGTATGATATTATTTATACATTTTTAGGACACATACCTTAGTATAATATTATTTATACATTTTTAGGACACATACTATAGAATGATATTATTTGTACATTTTTAGGACACATACCTTAGTACGATATTATTTATACATTTTTAGGACACATACTATAGTATGATATTATTTGTACATTTTTTGGACACATACTAAAGTATGATATTATTTATACATTTTTAGGACACATACTATAGTATGATATTATTTATACATTTTTAGGACACATACCTTAGTATGATATTATTTATACATTTTTAGGACACATACCTTAGTATGATATTATTTATACATTTATAGGACACATAGTATAGTATGCAATTATTTTTACATTTTTAGGACACATACTACAGTATGATATTATTTATACATTTTTAGGACACATAATATAGTACATTATTTTTACATTTTTTGGACACATACTAAAGTATGATATTATTTATACATTTTTAGGACACATACTATAGTATGATATTATTTATACATTTTTAGGACACATACCTTAGTATGATATTATTTATACATTTTTAGGACACATACATTAGTATTATATTATTTATACATTTTTAGGACAAATACTATAGTATGCAATTATTTTTGCATTTTTTAGGACACATGCTACAGTATGATATTATTTATACATTTTTAGGACACATACCTTAGTATGATATTATTTATACATTTTTAGGACACATACTATAGTATTATATTATTTATACATTTTTAGGACACATACCTTAGTATGATATTATTTATACATTTTTAGGACACATACTGTAGTATGATATTATTTATACATTTTTAGGACACATACTATAGTATGAATTTTTTTTACATTTTTTAGGACACATACTATAGTATGATATAATTTATACATTTTTAGGACACATACTATAGTATGATATTATTTTTACATTTTTTTGGACACATTCTAAAGTATGATATTATTTATACATTTTTAGGACACATAATATAGTATGATATTATTTATACGTTTTTAGGACACATACCTTAGTATGATATTATTTATACATTTTTAGGACAAATAACTTAGTATGATATTATTTATACATTTTTAGGACACATATTGTAGTATGATATTATTTATAAATTTTTAGGACACATACTATAGTATGCAATTATTTTTACATTTTTAGGACAAATACTATAGTATGCAATTATTTTTACATTTTTTAGGACACATACTATAGTATGATATTATTTATACATTTTTTGGACACATAGTATAGTTTGATATTATTTTTACATTTTTTTGGACACATACTAAAGTATGATATTATTTATACATTTTTAGGACACATGCTACAGTATGATATTATTTATACATTTTTAGGACACATACCTTAGTATGATATTATTTATACATTTTTAGGACACATACCTTAGTATGATATTATTTATACATTTTTAGGACACATACCTTAGTATGATATTATTTATACATTTTTAGGACACATATTGTAGTATGATATTATTTATAAATTTTTAGGACACATACTATAGTATGCAATTATTTATACATTTTTAGGACACATACTATAGCATGATATTATTTTTACATTTTTTGAAAACATACTAAAGTATGATTTTATTTATACATTTTTAGGACACATAATTTAGTATGATATTATTTATAATTTTTAAGACACATACCTTAGTATGATATTATTTATACATTTTTAGGACACATACCTTAGTATTATATTATTTATACATTTTTAGGACAAATACTATAGAATGCAATTATTTTTACATTTTTAGGACACATACTATAGTATGATATTATTTATACATTTTTAGGACACATACTATAGTATGATATTATTTTTACATTTTTTGGACACATACTAAAGTATGATATTATTAATACATTTTTAGGACCAATACTATAGTATGATATTATTTATAAATTTTTAGGACACATACCTTAGTATGATATTATTTATACATTTTTAGGACACATACTGTAGTATGATATTATTTATACATTTTTAGGACACATACTATAGTATGCAATTATTTTTACATTTTTTAGGACACATACTATAGTATGATGTTATTTATAGGTTTTTAGGACACATACTATAGTATGATATTATTTTTACATTTTTAGGACACATACCTTAGTATGATATTTTTTATACATTTTTAGGACACATAATATAGTATGATATTATTTGTACATTTTTAGGACACATACCTTAGTATGATATTATTTATACATTTTTAGGACACATACATTAGTATTATATTATTTATACATTTTTAGGACAAATACTATAGTATGCAATTATTTTTGCATTTTTTAGGACACATACTAAAGTATGATATTATTTATACATTTTTAGGACACATGCTACAGTATGATATTATTTATACATTTTTAGGACACATACCTTTGTATGATATTATTTATACATTTTTAGGACACATACTATAGTATGATATTATTTATACATTTTTAGGACACATACCTTAGTATGATATTATTTATACATTTTTAGGACACATACTGTAGTATGATATTATTTATACATTTTTAGGACACATACTATAGTATGAAATTTTTTTTTACATTTTTTAGGACACATACTATAGTATGATATAATTTATACATTTTTAGGACACATACTATAGTATGATATTATTTTTACATTTTTTTGGACACATACTAAAGTATGATATTATTTATACATTTTTAGGACACATAATATAGTATGATATTATTAATACGTTTTTAGGACACATACCTTAGTATGATATTATTTATACATTTTTAGGACAAATACCTTAGTATGATATTATTTATACATTTTTAGGACACATATTGTAGTATGATATTATTTATAAATTTTTAGGACACATACTATAGTATGCAATTATTTTTACATTTTTAGGACAAATACTATAGTATGCAATTATTTTTACATTTTTTAGGACACATACTATAGTATGATATTATTTATACATTTTTTGGACACATAGTATAGTTTGATATTATTTTTACATTTTTTGGACACATACTAAAGTATGATATTATTTATACATTTTTAGAACACATGCTACAGTATGATATTATTTATACATTTTTAGGACACATACCTTAGTATGATATTATTTATACATTTTTAGGACACATACCTTAGTATGATATTATTTATAAATTTTTAGGACACATACTATAGTATGCAATTATTTTTACATTTTTAGGACACATACTATAGTATAAAATAATTTATACATTTTTAGGACACATACTATAGCATGATATTATTTTTACATTTTTTGAAAACATACTAAAGTATGATTTTATTTATACATTTTTAGGACACATAATTTAGTATGATATTATTTATAATTTTTAAGACACATACCTTAGTATGATATTATTTATACATTTTTAGGACACATACCTTAGTATTATATTATTTATACATTTTTAGGACAAATACTATAGAATGAAATTATTTTTACATTTTTAGGACACATACTATAGTATGATATTATTTATACATTTTTAGGACACATACTATAGTATGATATTATTTTTACATTTTTTGGACACATACTAAAGTATGATATTATTTATACATTTTTAGGACCAATACCATAGTATGACATTATTTATAAATTTTTAGGACACATACCTTAGTATGATATTATTTATACATTTTTAGGACACATACTGTAGTATGATATTATTTATACATTTTTAGGACACATACTATAGTATGCAATTATTTTTACATTTTTAGGACACATACTATAGTATGATGTTATTTATAGGTTTTTAGGACACATACTATAGTATGATATTATTTTTACATTTTTAGGACACATACTATAGTATGATATTATTTATACATTTTTAGGACACATACCTTAGTATGATATTATTTATACATTTTTAGGACACATACCTTAGTATTATATTATTTATACATTTTTAGGAAACATACCTTAGTATGATATTATTTATACATTTTTAGGACACATACCTTAGTATTATATTATTTATACATTTTTAGGACAAATACTATAGTATGCAATTATTTTTACATTTTTTAGGACACATACTATAGTATGATATTATTTATACGTTTTTAGGACACATACTATAGTATGATATTATTTATACATTTTTAGGACACATACCTTAGTATGATATTATTTATACATTTTTAGGACACATACTATAGTATGCAATTATTTTTACATTTTTAGGACACATACTATAGTATGATATTATTTATACATTTTTAGGACACATACCTTAGTATGATATTATTTATACATTTTTAGGACACATACTGTAGTATGATATTATTTATACATTTTTAGGACACATACTATAGTATGCAATTATTTTTACATTTTTTAGGACATATACTATAGTAAGATATTATTTATACATTTTTAGGACACATACTATAGTATGATATTATTTATACATTTTTAGGACACATACTATAGTATGATATTATTTTTACATTTTTTGGACACATACTAAAGTATGATATTATTTATACATTTTTAGGACCAATACTATAGTATGATATTATTTATAAATTTTTAGGACACATACCTTAGTATGATATTATTTATACATTTTTAGGACACATACTGTAGTATGATATTATTTATACATTTTTAGGACACATACTATAGTATGCAATTATTTTTACATTTTTTAGGACACATACTATAGTATGATGTTATTTATAGGTTTTTAGGACACATACTATAGTATGATATTATTTTTACATTTTTAGGACACATACCTTAGTATTATATTATTTATACATTTTTAGGACACATACTATAGTATGCAATTATTTTTACATTTTTAGGACACATACTATAGTATGATATTATTTATACATTTTTAGGACACATACTATAGTATGCAATTATTTTTACATTTTTTAGGACACATACTATAGTATGATATTATTTATACGTTTTTAGGACACATACTATAGTATGATATTATTTATACATTTTTAGGACACATACCTTAGTATGATATTATTTATACATTTTTAGGACACATACCTTAGTATGATAATATTTATAAATTTTTAGGACTCATACTGTAGTATGATATTATTTATACATTTTTAGGACACATACTATAGTATGCAATTATTTTTACATTTTTTAGGACATATACTATAGTAAGATATTATTTATACATTTTTAGGACACATACTATAGTATGATATTATTTGTACATTTTTTGGACACATACTAAAGTATGATATTATTTATACATTTTTAGGACACATACTGTAGTATGATATTATTTATACATTTTTAGGACACATACTATAGTATGCAGTTATTTTTACATTTTTTAGGACATATACTATAGTAAGATATTATTTATACATTTTTAGGACACATACTATAGTATGATATTATTTGTACATTTTTTGGACACATACTAAAGTATGATATTATTTATACATTTTTAGGACACATACCTTAGTATGATATTATTTATACATTTTTAGGACACATAGTATAGTATGCAAATATTTTTACATTTTTTAGGACACATACTACAGTATGATATTATTTATACATTTTTAGGACACATACTATAGTATGATATTATTTTTACATTTTTTGGACACATACTAAAGTATGATATTATTTATACATTTTTAGGACACATACCTTAGTATAATATTATTTATACATTTTTAGGACACATACTATAGTATGATATTATTTGTACATTTTTAGGACACATACTATAGTATGATATTATTTGTACATTTTTTGGACACATACTAAAGTATGAGATAATTTATACATTTTTAGGACACATACTATAGTATGATATTATTTATACATTTTAGGACACATACCTTAGTATGATATTATTTATACATTTTTAGGACACATACCTTAGTATGATATTATTTATGCATTTTTAGGACACATAGTATAGTATGCAATTATTTTTACATTTTTTAGGACACATACTACAGTATGATATTATTTATACATTTTTAGGACACATACCTTAGTATGATATTATTTATACATTTTTAGGACACATACTGTAGTATGATATTATTTATACATTTTTAGGACACATACTATAGTATGAAATTTTTTTTACATTTTTTAGGACACATACTATAGTATGATATAATTTATACATTTTTAGGACACATACTATAGTATGATATTATTTTTACATTTTTTTGGACACATACTAAAGTATGATATTATTTATACATTTTTAGGACACATAATATAGTATGATATTATTTATACGTTTTTAGGACACATACCTTAGTATGATATTATTTATACATTTTTAGGACACATACCTTAGTATGATATTATTTATACATTTTTAGGACACATAGTATAGTATGCAATTATTTTTACATTTTTAGGACACATACTACAGTATGATATTATTTATACATTTTTAGGACACATACCTTAGTATGATATTATTTATACATTTTTAGGACACATACTGTAGTATGATATTATTTATACATTTTTAGGACACATACTATAGTATGAATTTTTTTTTACATTTTTTAGGACACATACTATAGTATGATATAATTTATACATTTTTAGGACACATACTATAGTATGATATTATTTTTACATTTTTTTGGACACATACTAAAGTATGATATTATTTATACATTTTTAGGACACATAATATAGTATGATATTATTTATACGTTTTTAGGACACATACCTTAGTATGATATTATTTATACATTTTTAGGACAAATACCTTAGTATGATATTATTTATACATTTTTAGGACACATATTGTAGTATGATATTATTTATAAATTTTTAGGACACATACTATAGTATGCAATTATTTTTACATTTTTAGGACAAATACTATAGTATGCAATTATTTTTACATTTTTTAGGACACATACTATAGTATGATATTATTTTTACATTTTTAGGACACATACCTTAGTATGATATTATTTATACATTTTTAGGACACATTATATAGTATGATATTATTTGTACATTTTTAGGACACATACCTTAGTATGATATTATTTATACATTTTTAGGACACATACATTAGTATTATATTATTTATACATTTTTAGGACAAATACTATAGTATGCAATTATTTTTGCATTTTTTAGGACACATACTAAAGTATGATATTATTTATACATTTTTAGGACACATGCTACAGTATGATATTATTTATACATTTTTAGGACACATACCTTAGTATGATATTATTTATACATTTTTAGGACACATACTATAGTATGATATTATTTATACATTTTTAGGACACATACTGTAGTATGATATTATTTATACATTTTTAGGACACATACTATAGTATGCAATTATTTTTACATTTTTTAGGACATATACTATAGTAAGATATTATTTATACATTTTTAGGACACATACTATAGTATGATATTATTTGTACATTTTTTGGACACATACTAAAGTATGATATTATTTATACATTTTTAGGACACATACCTTAGTATGATATTATTTATACATTTTTAGGACACATACCTTAGTATGATATTATTTATACATTTTTAGGACACATAATATAGTATTATATTATTTATACGTTTTTAGGACACATACCTTAGTATGATATTATTTATACATTTTTAGGACAAATACCTTAGTATGATATTATTTATACATTTTTAGGACACATATTGTAGTATGATATTATTTATAAATTTTTAGGACACATACTATAGTATGCAATTATTTTTACATTTTTTAGGACAAATACTATAGTATGCAATTATTTTTACATTTTTTAGGACACATACTATAGTATGATATTATTTATACATTTTTAGGACACATACCTTAGTATGATATTATTTATACATTTTTAGGACACATAGTATAGTATGCAATTATTTTTACATTTTTAGGACACATACTACAGTATGATATTATTTATACATTTTTAGGACACATACCTTAGTATGATATTATTTATACATTTTTAGGACACATACTGTAGTATGATATTATTTATACATTTTTAGGACACATACTATAGTATGAATTTTTTTTTACATTTTTTAGGACACATACTATAGTATGATATAATTTATACATTTTTAGGACACATACTATAGTATGATATTATTTTTACATTTTTTTGGACACATACTAAAGTATGATATTATTTATACATTTTTAGGACACATAATATAGTATGATATTATTTATACGTTTTTAGGACACATACCTTAGTATGATATTATTTATACATTTTTAGGACAAATACCTTAGTATGATATTATTTATACATTTTTAGGACACATATTGTAGTATGATATTATTTATAAATTTTTAGGACACATACTATAGTATGCAATTATTTTTACATTTTTAGGACAAATACTATAGTATGCAATTATTTTTACATTTTTTAGGACACATACTATAGTATGATATTATTTTTACATTTTTAGGACACATACCTTAGTATGATATTATTTATACATTTTTAGGACACATTATATAGTATGATATTATTTGTACATTTTTAGGACACATACCTTAGTATGATATTATTTATACATTTTTAGGACACATACATTAGTATTATATTATTTATACATTTTTAGGACAAATACTATAGTATGCAATTATTTTTGCATTTTTTAGGACACATACTAAAGTATGATATTATTTATACATTTTTAGGACACATGCTACAGTATGATATTATTTATACATTTTTAGGACACATACCTTAGTATGATATTATTTATACATTTTTAGGACACATACTATAGTATGATATTATTTATACATTTTTAGGACACATACTGTAGTATGATATTATTTATACATTTTTAGGACACATACTATAGTATGCAATTATTTTTACATTTTTTAGGACATATACTATAGTAAGATATTATTTATACATTTTTAGGACACATACTATAGTATGATATTATTTGTACATTTTTTGGACACATACTAAAGTATGATATTATTTATACATTTTTAGGACACATACCTTAGTATGATATTATTTATACATTTTTAGGACACATACCTTAGTATGATATTATTTATACATTTTTAGGACACATAATATAGTATTATATTATTTATACGTTTTTAGGACACATACCTTAGTATGATATTATTTATACATTTTTAGGACAAATACCTTAGTATGATATTATTTATACATTTTTAGGACACATATTGTAGTATGATATTATTTATAAATTTTTAGGACACATACTATAGTATGCAATTATTTTTACATTTTTTAGGACAAATACTATAGTATGCAATTATTTTTACATTTTTTAGGACACATACTATAGTATGATATTATTTTTACATTTTTAGGACACATACCTTAGTATGATATTATTTATACATTTTTAGGACACATAATATAGTATGATATTATTTGTACATTTTTAGGACACATACCTTAGTATGATATTATTTATACATTTTTAGGACACATATATTAGTATTATATTATTTATACATTTTTAGGACAAATACTATAGTATGCAATTATTTTTGCATTTTTTAGGACACATACTAAAGTATGATATTATTTATACATTTTTAGGACACATGCTACAGTATGATATTATTTATACATTTTTAGGACACATACTGTAGTATGATATTATTTATACATTTTTAGGACACATACTATAGTATGATTTTTTTTTACATTTTTTAGGACACATACTATAGTATGATATAATTTATACATTTTTAGGACACATACTATAGTATGATATTATTTTTACATTTTTTTGGACACATACTAAAGTATGATATTATTTATACATTTTTAGGACACATAATATAGTATGATATTATTTATACGTTTTTAGGACACATACCTTAGTATGATATTATTTATACATTTTTAGGACAAATACCTTAGTATGATATTATTTATACATTTTTAGGACACATATTGTAGTATGATATTATTTATAAATTTTTAGGACACATACTATAGTATGCAATTATTTTTACATTTTTAGGACAAATACTATAGTATGCAATTATTTTTACATTTTTTAGGACACATACTATAGTATGATATTATTTTTACATTTTTAGGACACATACCTTAGTATGATATTATTTATACATTTTTAGGACACATAATATAGTATGATATTATTTGTACATTTTTAGGACACATACCTTAGTATGATATTATTTATACATTTTTAGGACACATATATTAGTATTATATTATTTATACATTTTTAGGACAAATACTATAGTATGCAATTATTTTTGCATTTTTTAGGACACATACTAAAGTATGATATTATTTATACATTTTTAGGACACATGCTACAGTATGATATTATTTATACATTTTTAGGACACATACTGTAGTATGATATTATTTATACATTTTTAGGACACATACTATAGTATGAATTTTTTTTTACATTTTTTAGGACACATACTATAGTATGATATAATTTATACATTTTTAGGACACATACTATAGTATGACATTATTTTTACATTTTTTTGGACACATACTAAAGTATGATATTATTTATACATTTTTAGGACACATAATATAGTATGATATTATTTATACGTTTTTAGGACACATACCTTAGTATGATATTATTTATACATTTTTAGGACAAATACCTTAGTATGATATTATTTATACATTTTTAGGACACATATTGTAGTATGATATTATTTATAAATTTTTAGGACACATACTATAGTATGCAATTATTTTTACATTTTTAGGACAAATACTATAGTATGCAATTATTTTTACATTTTTTAGGACACATACTATAGTATGATATTATTTATACATTTTTGGACACATAGTATAGTTTGATATTATTTTTACATTTTTTGGACACATACTAAAGTATGATATTATTTATACATTTTTAGGACACATGCTACAGTATGATATTATTTATACATTTTTAGGACACATACCTTAGTATGATATTATTTATACATTTTTAGGACACATACCTTAGTATGATATTATTTATACATTTTTAGGACACATATTGTAGTATGATATTATTTATAAATTTTTAGGACACATACTATAGTATGCAATTTTTTTTACATTTTTAGGACACATACTATAGTATAAAATAATTTATACATTTTTAGGACACATACTATAGCATGATATTATTTTTACATTTTTTGAAAACATACTAAAGTATGATTTTATTTATACATTTTTAGGACACATAATTTAGTATGATATTATTTATAATTTTTAAGACACATACCTTAGTATGATATTATTTATACATTTTTAGGACACATACCTTAGTATTATATTATTTATACATTTTTAGGACAAATACTATAGATTGCAATTATTTTTACATTTTTAGGACACATACTATAGTATGATATTATTTATACATTTTTAGGACACATACTATAGTATGATATTATTTATACATTTTTAGGACACATATTGTAGTATGATATTATTTATAAATTTTTAGGACACATACCTTAGTATGATATTATTTATACATTTTTAGGACACATATATTATTATTATATTATTTATACATTTTTAGGACAAATACTATAGTATGCAATTATTTTTGCATTTTTTAGGACACATACTAAAGTATGATATTATTTATACATTTTTAGGACACATGCTACAGTATGATATTATTTATACATTTTTAGGACACATACTGTAGTATGATATTATTTATACATTTTTAGGACACATACTATAGTATGATTTTTTTTTTACATTTTTTAGGACACATACTATAGTATGATATAATTTATACATTTTTAGGACACATACTATAGTATGATATTATTTTTACATTTTTTTGGACACATACTAAAGTATGATATTATTTATACATTTTTAGGACACATAATATAGTATGATATTATTTATACGTTTTTAGGACACATACCTTAGTATGATATTATTTATACATTTTTAGGACAAATACCTTAGTATGATATTATTTATACATTTTTAGGACACATATTGTAGTATGATATTATTTATAAATTTTTAGGACACATACTATAGTATGCAATTATTTTTACATTTTTAGGACAAATACTATAGTATGCAATTATTTTTACATTTTTTAGGACACATACTATAGTATGATATTATTTTTACATTTTTAGGACACATACCTTAGTATGATATTATTTATACATTTTTAGGACACATAATATAGTATGATATTATTTGTACATTTTTAGGACACATGCTACAGTATGATATTATTTATACATTTTTAGGACACATACCTTAGTATGATATTATTTATACATTTTTAGGACACATACCTTAGTATGATATTATTTATACATTTTTAGGACACATACCTTAGTATGATATTATTTATACATTTTTAGGACACATATTGTAGTATGATATTATTTATAAATTTTTAGGACACATACTATAGTATGCAATTTTTTTTACATTTTTAGGACACATACTATAGTATAAAATAATTTATACATTTTTAGGACACATACTATAGCATGATATTATTTTTACATTTTTTGAAAACATACTAAAGTATGATTTTATTTATACATTTTTAGGACACATAATTTAGTATGATATTATTTATAATTTTTAAGACACATACCTTAGTATGATATTATTTATACATTTTTAGGACACATACCTTAGTATTATATTATTTATACATTTTTAGGACAAATACTATAGATTGCAATTATTTTTACATTTTTAGGACACATACTATAGTATGATATTATTTATACATTTTTAGGACACATACTATAGTATGATATTATTTTTACATTTTTTGGACACATACTAAAGTATGATATTATTTATACATTTTTAGGACCAATACTATAGTATGATATTATTTATGAATTTTTAGGACACATACCTTAGTATGATATTATTTATACATTTTTAGGACACATACTGTAGTATGATATTATTTATACATTTTTAGGACACATACTATAGTATGCAATTATTTTTACATTTTTTAGGACACATACTATAGTATGATGTTATTTATAGGTTTTTAGGACACATACTATAGTATGATATTATTTTTACATTTTTAGGACACATACCTTAGTATGATATTATTTATACATTTTTAGGACACATACTATAGTATGCAATTATTTTTACATTTTTAGGACACATACTAAAGTATGATATTATTTATACATTTTTAGGACACATACCTTAGTATGATATTATTTATACATTTTTAGGACACATACCTTAGTATTATATTATTTATACATTTTTAGGAAACATACCTTAGTATGATATTATTTATACATTTTTAGGACACATACCTTAGTATTATATTATTTATACATTTTTAGGACAAATACTATAGTATGCAATTATTTTTACATTTTTTAGGACACATACTATAGTATGACATTATTTATACGTTTTTAGGACACATACTATAGTATGATATTATTTATACAATTTTAGGACACATACCTTAGTATGATATTATTTATACATTTTTAGGACACATACCTTAGTATGATATTATTTATACATTTTTAGGACACATACTGTAGTATGATATTATTTATACATTTTTAGGACACATACTATAGTATGCAATTATTTTTACATTTTTTAGGACATATACTATAGTAAGATATTATTTATATATTTTTAGGACACATACCTTAGTATGATATTATTTATACATTTTTAGGACACATACCTTAGTATGATATTATTTATACATTTTTAGGACACATAGTATAGTATGCAATTATTTTTACATTTTTTAGGACACATACTACAGTATGATATTATTTATACATTTTTAGGACACATACTATAGTATGATATTATTTTTACATTTTTTGGACACATACTAAATTATGATATTATTTATACATTTTTAGGACACATACTATAGTATGATATTATTTATACATTTTTAGGACACATACCTTAGTATAATATTATTTATACATTTTTAGGACACATACTATAGTATGATATTATTTGTACATTTTTAGGACACATACCTTAGTATGATATTATTTATACATTTTTAGGACACATACTATAGTATGATATTATTTGTACATTTTTTGGACACATACTAAAGTATGAGATAATTTATACATTTTTAGGACACATACTATAGTATGATATTATTTATACATTTTAGGACACATACCTTAGTATGATATTATTTATACATTTTTAGGACACATACCTTAGTATGATATTATTTATACATTTTTAGGACACATAGTATAGTATGCAATTATTTTTACATTTTTTAGGACACATACTACAGTATGATATTATTTATACATTTTTAGGACACATACCTTAGTATGATATTATTTATACATTTTTAGGACACATAGTATAGTATGCAATTATTTTTACATTTTTTAGGACACATACTACAGTATGATATTATTTATACATTTTTAGGACACATACTATAGTATGATATTATTTTTACATTTTTTGGACACATACTAAATTATGATATTATTTATACATTTTTAGGACACATACTATAGTATGATATTATTTATACATTTTTAGGACACATACCTTAGTATAATATTATTTATACATTTTTCGGACACATACTATAGTATGATATTATTTGTACATTTTTAGGACACATACCTTAGTATGATATTATTTATACATTTTTAGGACACATACTATAGTATGATATTATTTGTACATTTTTTGGACACATACTAAAGTATGAGATAATTTATACATTTTTAGGACACATACTATAGTATGATATTATTTATACATTTTAGGACACATACCTTAGTATGATATTATTTATACATTTTTAGGACACATACCTTAGTATGATATTATTTATACATTTTTAGGACACATAGTATAGTATGCAATTATTTTTACATTTTTTAGGACACATACTATAGTATGATATTATTTATACGTTTTTAGGACACATACTATAGTATGATATTATTTATACATTTTTAGGACACATACCTTAGTATGATATTATTTATACATTTTTAGGACACATACCTTAGTATGATATTATTTATACATTTTTAGGACACATACTGTAGTATGATATTATTTATACATTTTTAGGACACATACTATAGTATGCAATTATTTTTACATTTTTTAGGACATATACTATAGTAAGATATTATTTATACATTTTTAGGACACATACTATAGTATGATATTATTTGTACATTTTTTGGACACATACTAAAGTATGATATTATTTAAACATTTTTAGGACACATACTATAGTATGATATTATTTATACATTTTTAGGACACATACCTTAGTATGATATTATTTATACATTTTTAGGACATATACCTTAGTATGATATTATTTATACATTTTTAGGACACATAGTATAGTATGCAATTATTTTTACATTTTTTAGGACACATACTACAGTATGATATTATTTATACATTTTTAGGACACATACTATAGTATGATATTATTTTTACATTTTTTGGACACATACTAAATTATGATATTATTTATACATTTTTAGGACACATACTATAGTATGATATTATTTATACATTTTTAGGACACATACCTTAGTATAATATTATTTATACATTTTTAGGACACATACTATAGTATGATATTATTTGTACATTTTTAGGACACATACCTTAGTATGATATTATTTATACATTTTTAGGACACATACTATAGTATGATATTATTTGTACATTTTTTGGACACATACTAAAGTATGAGATAATTTATACATTTTTAGGACACATACTATAGTATGATATTATTTATACATTTTAGGACACATACCTTAGTATGATATTATTTATACATTTTTAGGACACATACCTTAGTATGATATTATTTATACATTTTTAGGACACATAGTATAGTATGCAATTATTTTTACATTTTTTAGGACACATACTACAGTATGATATTATTTATACATTTTTAGGACACATAATATAGTATGATATTATTTTTACATTTTTTGGACACATACTAAAGTATGATATTTTTTATACATTTTTAGGACACATACTATAGTATGATATTATTTATACATTTTTAGGACACATACCTTAGTATGATATTATTTATACATTTTTAGGACACATACTGTAGTATGATATTATTTATACATTTTTAGGACACATACTATAGTAGGATATAATTTATACATTTTTAGGACACATACTGTAGTATGATATTATTTATACATTTTTAGGACACATACTATAGTATGCAATTATTTTTACATTTTTTAGGACATATACTATAGTAAGATATTATTTATACATTTTTAGGACACATACTATAGTATGATATTATTTGTACATTTTTTGGACACATACTAAAGTATGATATTATTTATACATTTTTAGGACACATACTATAGTATGATATTATTTATATATTTTTAGGACACATACCTTAGTATGATATTATTTATACATTTTTAGGACACATACCTTAGTATGATATTATTTATACATTTTTAGGACACATAGTATAGTATGCAATTATTTTTACATTTTTTAGGACACATACTACAGTATGATATTATTTATACATTTTTAGGACACATACTATAGTATGATATTATTTTTACATTTTTTGGACACATACTAAATTATGATATTATTTATACATTTTTAGGACACATACTATAGTATGATATTATGTATACATTTTTAGGACACATACCTTAGTATAATATTATTTATACATTTTTAGGACACATACTATAGTATGATATTATTTGTACATTTTTAGGACACATACCTTAGTATGATATTATTTATACATTTTTAGGACACATACTATAGTATGATATTATTTGTACATTTTTGGACACATATTAAAGTATGAGATAATTTATACATTTTTAGGACACATACTATAGTATGATATTATTTATACATTTTAGGACACATACCTTAGTATGATATTATTTATACATTTTTAGGACACATACCTTAGTATGATATTATTTATACATTTTTAGGACACATAGTATAGTATGCAATTATTTTTACATTTTTTAGGACACATACTACAGTATGATATTATTTATACATTTTTAGGACACATACCTTAGTATGATATTATTTATACTTTTTTAGGACACATAGTATAGTATGCAATTATTTTTACATTTTTTAGGACACATACTACAGTATGATATTATTTATACATTTTTAGGACACATACTATAGTATGATATTATTTTTACATTTTTTGGACACATACTAAATTATGATATTATTTATACATTTTTAGGACACATACTACAGTATGATATTATTTATACATTTTTAGGACACATACCTTAGTATAATATTATTTATACATTTTTCGGACACATACTATAGTATGATATTATTTGTACATTTTTAGGACACATACCTTAGTATGATATTATTTATACATTTTTAGGACACATACTATAGTATGATATTATTTGTACATTTTTTGGACACATACTAAAGTATGAGATAATTTATACATTTTTAGGACACATACTATAGTATGATATTATTTATACATTTTAGGACACATACCTTAGTATGATATTATTTATACATTTTTAGGACACATACCTTAGTATGATATTATTTATACATTTTTAGGACACATAGTATTGTTACGGCCGCAGCCGTTTAGAAGCCCTGAGGTGTGCTCCGCGCCGTTCCCTGTGCAGCAGCGCAGCACCACGGACAGCTACGCTCTGGGATGTTGTCCTTACTCCAGCACCATGGAGAGCGCCGGAGCGGCAGGCACAAGCAGCTGGGACTTTTTATCTCATCAGCCGGCCCTTCAAAAGCGGCCAGCTGGAGCTCATCAGGGGAGAGAAATGTTTGGAGTTGCAGAGGCAACGTTTGTTCTCTCCCCGTTGGCAGTTAACAGGTTGTTGTTGGCTTTTTGTAAAGAAGCAGCTTTAGAACCTTTTGTGTTTTGGGATAGTTGCATTTAAGCGGTAATTTTGGTTTTGGTGTGTCTGCTAGACCATCTTGTGGTTTAAATTACCAGGTGGGGATTATTCCCCTTTTGAAGTCTCAGTTTCCTGAGCTATTTTTGTTGTTTGGGTAACCTAAGTTAATTCAGCATTTGGTTTTGTCTGTTAGACAAACCTTGGTTAATTTAAGGGTGGGATTTTCCCCTTTTGCTGTTTCATTCCCTTTTTAAATAAAGGAGATTAATTTTAAGAGTGGTTGGTCCTCTGGACATTTTTAGTTATTCGTTTAAACTCAGTTTGGTAAGGGTTTTTGGCCCTTCTTTTGGTACTTTCTTTTTGTAATAAAATCCTTGAAAGGAAACTTTGAGTTTGGTCTTGCTTGGACAAGCCTTTTTCTCCCCAACGAGGGTCACTTTTTGTTAGACTGGTCCATCTTATGTTTATTCCCCTCACCTTCCTAGCTGAGCCCATAGAGGGGTGTAACATAAATGGGGGCTCGTCCGGGATTTCACTGATTTATAGCTGTTTTATTACACGGTTATAGCCTGTTTTAGATCAGTTAAGCCCGTGCCAAACGTTTGGACTAGTTTTAACATTTGCTCTTTGTTGGTTTTGTGAAGACACAAAACCCACGCTGTTTTGTGTTGTGTCATTTTGTTTTGTGCTTAAACATGGCTCAGTTTTGTGTGGAGACATTTATGGAGGCTCCATCCCGTGAGGTGCTGGAGCGTTGCCGCAAGGCTGACCTTCTGCAGATAGCTGTCAACCTTGCTCTTGACATCCCAAACCCTGTGCTGAAAAAAGACTTGAAATTGCTCATTGTGGAGCATTTGGAGGACATGGGGATTTTAAAGACTGAGAATGAGTCTGGTGCAAAGACGGAACCAGAAGGATCTCCTGCAGATCCTGATGAATGTGACGATCCTGAAGTCCCTGCTGCTGCGGAGGATCATGAGGGTGAGACGATGGAGACAGGAAAAACTCCTCTAACCGTACGAAAGTCTGTTCCGACCTCCCCAGGTTCGCCGACGGAAGGATCTCGAGACGCACGACTGCAGGTGCGGCTGGCACGTCTGGACATGGAAAGAGAGGAGAGAGCCCAGGCTAAAAGACTCCAGATGGAACTGGAGGTTCGGAGGATGGAGATTGAAGCTGACACAGCTGTGAGAATAAGGAAATTGGAACTGGAAGCCCAGCTTTCCAACCCTGGACTTCATATCACGCCCACCAAAGCTCCGCAACCCGCCACAACCCCGGCCTTTGACATTAGTAAGTGCATTTCCTTAATGCCTACATTTAGAGAGACCGAGGTTGACAGCTATTTTGTAGCTTTTGAAAGAATTGCGGAGACGTTGCAGTGGCCGCGCGGGGTGTGGTCTCTGCTGCTCCAGTGCAAGCTGAGCGGCAGAGCTTTAGAAGTTCTGTCTGCGCTCCCTGTCACAGATAGTCTGGACTATGACCGAGTGAAAACTGTTATACTACAAGCGTATGAGTTAATCCCTGAAGCTTATCGTCAAAAATTCAGACAAGCTAAGAAAAGTGCTGGACAAACACATGTGGAATTTGCACGTGAAATAAGCATGCTGTTTGATAAATGGTGTGCGTCCACAAAAATTAAAACTTTGAGTGACCTCCGAGAGCTTATCCTTTTGGAGGATTTTAAACGTAAGCTGCCTGAGAGACTGGTAACCTACTTAAACGAACAAAAAGTCAGCACTTTATCAGCTGCGTCCCTTTTAGCGGACGAATTCACACTCACTCACAGAGAGATTGTGAGGAGAGATGAGAGAAAAGACGTTCAGCCCGTTTTGATGAAGAAATCCATAAAAAGAAGCTCTCAAAACGGAAATCCTGAAACCCGTACCTGTTACTATTGTCACAGAACGGGACACGTTCTTAAGGATTGTTTTATGTTGCAGAAAAAGAACGGGAAGCCCACTGCAGCTCCTAAGGAAGTTGCATTCCTTAAAAAGTCGCCTGTGGTTAACCCCTTGTGCGCCGCCGGGGAGCCTGATGCTTGTTTTGCACCCTTTATTCTTTCGGGGGAGATCTCGTTGACTCCTGGTGATGCAGACAAGCAAAACGTTCGCATTTTGAGAGACACAGGTGCGTCTCAAACGTTAATACTGAGCAGCGCACTCCCATTTTCAGCCAGTAGTTCACGCGGGTACGCTGTTTTGTTACAGGGAATTGAAATGAAATCCCTGCCTGCCCAGGTGCACCGCGTTCACCTGGAATGCCAGCTCGTTAGCGGCTGCTTTGATGTTGCCATTTGTGACCATTTACCGGTAAACGGGGTTGATGTGTTGTTGGGGAATGATGTTGCTGGAGGTAAAGTGCTACCTCTTCTAGAAGTAGTTCCTCAACCTCAAGCCGAACATGTAAATTGTGCTGCTGATTCACATTTTTACCCAGCTTGTGCTGTCACCCGTTCGCAAACGCAGAATAATGCGGACATCCAGTTAAGTGACTCGGTGCTGATGAGACTCCTCAGTGATGACTCCGAACAGACAGCCCATGATGAACTTGGATTTGTTCCGTCATCAGACGCAGAAGAGCAGAGAGAAAAGGCTGATGCTGATCCTCAGCAAGGAGAACCTTTTCCACTTACGGCAGAAACCCTTTCTGCTGCACAGAAGAGTGATATTACTCTGAAACCTTATTTTGAACAGGTGACCACTTCAGATAAAACAGACAAAACTACAACACATTATTTATTAGATAATGATGTGCTGGTGCGTTGTTGGCCTCAGCCCGCGGCTGAGGGCATGGAATGGGGGTTGGTGAAACAAATAATTGTTCCATCCTCTTACAGAGAACATGTGGTCTCCTTGGCACACGAGAGTGACTGGTCTGGCCATTTGGGTGTCAACAAAACTTATAAACTGTTGTTGCAGCATTTCTTTTGGCCAGGGATGAAGAAAGAGGTGTCTCTCTTCTGTCGGCGTTGTCATGTCTGTCAGATGACAGGAAAGCCGAACCAGCCCATTCCTCCTGCCCCGTTACAGCCCATTCCTGTAGTGAGTACGCCTTTTGACCATGTCATCTTAGACTGTGTGGGACCTTTACCTCCTTCTAGAACAGGAAAGCGATTTTTGTTAACCCTTATGTGTTCAGCTACAAGGTTTCCGGAGGCCATACCGCTGAACTCCATCACCACCAGGTCTATAATCAGAGCTCTAACCCATTTCTTCTCCATCTTTGGGTTACCAAAGGTAATACAGACCGACCAAGGGACAAACTTCAAATCTAAACTGTTCAAACAGGTAACAAAAACCTTAGGAATCACACATGTCATGTCATCCGCGTATCATCCTCAGAGTCAAGGCGCTTTGGAAAGATGGCACCAAACTTTAAAGGCAATGCTGACAAAGTATTGCTTAAGTAAAAGCAAAACGTGGGAAGAAGGATTGCCTTTTGTGTTGTTTGCTGCTCGTGAGGCTGTGCAGGATTCTCTTGGTTTTAGTCCTGCCCAGCTTGTGTTTGGACACACTCCTCGTGGTCCCCTGAAAGCTCTAAAAGAGAGATTTCTTTTTTCTGATCCGCCTGACAGAAAAGTGCGGGAGTATGTCCAACTCTTCCAGAAAAGATTAAAGGAAGCAAACTCTATTGCTAAAACTCACTTGGACAAAGCTAAACTGAAGATGAAGGTTCAGTATGATAAGACGGCAACCAGACGTAACTTTGCAGTTGGAGACAAGGTACTGGTTCTAACTCCTTTGTCCAATTCGGCTCTCAGCACCAAATTTGAGGGACCATTTGAGATCCTGAGTAAGCTCGGGGACACAAATTATGTGCTACACACACCTGCCAGGAGACAGAAAAGCAGGGTTTGTCATGTTAACATGTTGAAGCGCTATGAGGATGGTTCCCCTCTGTCTAAACCTGTAACAACTTGTGTTTTAGTACCAGATGCTGCTAACAAACCTATGGTACCACAGGAAGCTGGTGAAGTCGGAGAAGACTTCCCCTCTAGTTGTAGTCCTCGGTTAAATAACTCCGAGGCACTTAAGGAACTGGAAGGACAGATAACACATTTGTCACCTGAAATGGCTGGAGACTTGGTGAAGTTAATTCACTCTAGGAAGAGTCTGTTTGTTGATGTGCCCACTCAGACCACTGTGTTAGCACATCATGTTGAGGTGAGTGAAGCCAAGCCCATTAGACAGCATCCGTACCGTGCTAGTCCCGAGAAAAGACTGATTATGAAAGAAGAAACGGAGTACTTATTGAAAAATGGCTTTGCTATTCCCAGCAGGAGCCCCTGGAGTTCACCCTGTCTGGTGGAGAGGAAACCAGATGGAACCGCTCGGTTTATAACCGATTACAGGAAGTTAAATGCGGTTACCATCTCAGACTCATATCCTCTACCCCGTATAGATGATTGCGTTGACAGTGTGGGACCTTCCAAGTTTGTGACTAAGTTGGACCTGTTAAAGGGATATTGGCAGGTACCTTTAACAGAAGAAGCTTCTCTTATGTCAGCTTTTGTTACCCCAGATGCCTTTTTACAGTACACTGTGTTACCCTTTGGCATGAAAAATGCACCTGCCACCTTCCAAAGGTTAATTAACACTGTTACTTCTGGCCTCTCACATTGTAGTGCTTACCTCGACGATATTGTTGTTTATACAGACACCTGGGAAGAACACCTCAACACTCTCACTCAGTTATTTGATCGTCTGGTGCAGGCCAACCTGACCCTGAACTTGGCCAAATGTGACTTTGTTAAGGCTACCGTCACTTACTTAGGTAAAGAAGTTGGGCAGGGGAAAGTAAAGGTCCTGCATGAAAAGGTGAAGGCTATGATGTCGTTTCCTCCTCCCTCTACTCGCCGAGAACTGAGACGGTTCCTGGGCATGGTTGGATACTATAGGGGGTTTTGTCGAAACTTTTCTGCCGTTGTTCTTCCTCTCACAGATCAGCTAAGTCCCAAAAGGAAGTTTGAATGGACTTCGGAGTGCCAAGCCTCTTTTGAGGCTGCCAAGCTGCTGCTGTGCTCTGCTCCTGTCCTAGCTGCACCCGATCTGACCAGGCCGTTCAAGCTGGAAGTTGATGCCAGCGCTATAGCCGCTGGAAGTGTGCTGATCCAGGAAGATTCAGCTGGTATTGATCATCCGGTCTGTTATTTTTCTAAGAAGTTCAACCGACACCAACTGCACTATTCCACCATTGAAAAGGAAACGTTGGCTCTACTCCTTTCATTGCAGCATTTCCACGTTTACGTGGGTTCCAGTTGTTCTCCTACAATAGTGTATACAGACCATAACCCTTTGACTTTCCTCAGTAGGATGTATAACCAGAACCAGCGGCTCATGCGGTGGGCGCTCATCCTACAGGAATATGCCATCGAGGTTCGACACAAGAAGGGGACTAACAACATCATTGCTGATGGGTTGTCCAGAAGTTTTGGTAACCTGTAGCGTCCAATAACCACTACATATCATAGATGCATACAATTTGTTTTAACTCCTCCTTCCAGGGCCCCTTGTAGGCACAAGGGCTTCACCCTCTTTAGGGTGTTGCCGTTTGTTGTTTTCTCTAGGGTTGCGGCAAGAGGCTAGTGTTGTCTGTGTCCTGCAGACATCTCGGGAGCACCCCAGGGTGATGGGGGACGGGCTTGCCAATGGGCCACCCCTCGTCGTCGCTGGTTTGTATGTGTACACCCACACATGTGCTTAATCTGCCCGCCTTAACCCGCATGAAGAGCAAGGGTTGAGTTAGAGAAGCTCCCCCATAGGTAGTTAGCGGGATGCCCTGGTTGTGTGTAAATGGAGGATACTGTTGAGTTTTAAATGCATCTTGCGTTTTAAGAAAAAAGATGGTGGTGTCTTAGGTATGGTTTTAGATTCTTTATCTCACCCCCTCCTTTTTTCTTTTAAGGGTGGGGATGTTACGGCCGCAGCCGTTTAGAAGCCCTGAGGTGTGCTCCGCGCCGTTCCCTGTGCAGCAGCGCAGCACCACGGACAGCTACGCTCTGGGATGTTGTCCTTACTCCAGCACCATGGAGAGCGCCGGAGCGGCAGGCACAAGCAGCTGGGACTTTTTATCTCATCAGCCGGCCCTTCAAAAGCGGCCAGCTGGAGCTCATCAGGGGAGAGAAATGTTTGGAGTTGCAGAGGCAACGTTTGTTCTCTCCCCGTTGGCAGTTAACAGGTTGTTGTTGGCTTTTTGTAAAGAAGCAGCTTTAGAACCTTTTGTGTTTTGGGATAGTTGCATTTAAGCGGTAATTTTGGTTTTGGTGTGTCTGCTAGACCATCTTGTGGTTTAAATTACCAGGTGGGGATTATTCCCCTTTTGAAGTCTCAGTTTCCTGAGCTATTTTTGTTGTTTGGGTAACCTAAGTTAATTCAGCATTTGGTTTTGTCTGTTAGACAAACCTTGGTTAATTTAAGGGTGGGATTTTCCCCTTTTGCTGTTTCATTCCCTTTTTAAATAAAGGAGATTAATTTTAAGAGTGGTTGGTCCTCTGGACATTTTTAGTTATTCGTTTAAACTCAGTTTGGTAAGGGTTTTTGGCCCTTCTTTTGGTACTTTCTTTTTGTAATAAAATCCTTGAAAGGAAACTTTGAGTTTGGTCTTGCTTGGACAAGCCTTTTTCTCCCCAACGAGGGTCACTTTTTGTTAGACTGGTCCATCTTATGTTTATTCCCCTCACCTTCCTAGCTGAGCCCATAGAGGGGTGTAACAGTATAGTATGCAATTATTTTTACATTTTTTAGGACACATACTATAGTATGATATTATTTATACGTTTTTAGGACACATACTATAGTATGATATTATTTATACATTTTTAGGACACATACCTTAGTATGATATTATTTATACATTTTTAGGACACATACCTTAGTATGATATTATTTATACATTTTTAGGACACATACTGTAGTATGATATTATTTATACATTTTTAGGACACATACTATAGTATGCAATTATTTTTACATTTTTTAGGACATATACTATAGTAAGATATTATTTATACATTTTTAGGACACATACTATAGTATGCTATTATTTGTACATTTTTTGGACACATACTAAAGTATGATATTATTTATACATTTTTAGGACACATACTATAGTATGATATTATTTATACATTTTTAGGACACATACCTTAGTATGATATTATTTATACATTTTTAGGACATATACCTTAGTATGATATTATTTATACATTTTTAGGACACATAGTATAGTATGCAATTATTTTTACATTTTTTAGGACACATAATACAGTATGATATTATTTATACATTTTTAGGACACATACTATAGTATGATATTATTTGTACATTTTTTGGACACATACTAAAGTATGAGATAATTTATACATTTTTAGGACACATACTATAGTATGATATTATTTATACGTTTTAGGACACATACCTTAGTATGATATTATTTATACATTTTTAGGACACATACCTTAGTATGATATTATTTATACATTTTTAGGACACATAGTATAGTATGCAATTATTTTTACATTTTTTAGGACACATACTACAGTATGATATTATTTATACATTTTTAGGACACATAATATAGTATGATATTATTTTTACATTTTTTGGACACATACTAAAGTATGATATTATTTATACATTTTTAGGACACATACTATAGTATGATATTATTTATACATTTTTAGGACACATACCTTAGTATGATATTATTTATACATTTTTAGGACACATACTGTAGTATGATATTATTTATACATTTTTAGGACACATACTATAGTAGGATATAATTTATACATTTTTAGGACACATACTATAGTATGATATTATTTTTACATTTTTTGTACACATACTAAAGTATGATATTATTTATACATTTTTAGGACACATACTATAGTATGATATTATTTGTAAATTTTTAGGACACATACCTTAGTATGATATTATTTGTACATTTTTAGGACACATACCTTAGTATGATATTATTTATACATTTTTAGGACACATACATTAGTATGCAATTATTTTTGCATTTTTTAGGACAAATACTATAGTATGCAATTATTTATACATTTTTAGGACACATGCTACAGTATGATATTATTTATACATTTTTAGGACACATACATTCGTATGATATTATTTATACATTTTTAGGACACATACCTTAGTATGATATTATTTATACATTTTTAGGACACATACTATAGTATGATATTATTTATACATTTTTAGGGCACATACTATAGTATGAAATTATTTTTACATTTTTTAGGACACATACTATAGTATGATATAATTTATACATTTTTAGGACACATACTACAGTATGATATTATTTATACATTTTTAGGACACACACCTTAGTATGATATTATTTATACATTTTTAGGACACATACTATAGTATGATATTATTTTTACATTTTTTGGACACATACCTTAGTATGATATTATTTATACATTTTTAGGACACATACCTTAGTATGATATTATTTATACATTTTTAGGACACATACTGTAGTATGATATTATTTATACATTTTTAGGACACATACTATAGTATGCAATTATTTTTACATTTTTTAGGACATATACTATAGAAAGATATTATTTATACATTTTTAGGACACATACTATAGTATGATATTATTTGTACATTTTTTGGACACATACTAAAGTATGATATTATTTATACATTTTTAGGACACATACTATAGTATGATATTATTTATACATTTTTAGGACACATACCTTAGTATGATATTATTTATAAATTTTTAGTACACATACCTTAGTATGATATTATTTATACATTTTTAGGACACATAGTATAGTATGCAATTATTTTTACATTTTTTAGGACACATACTACAGTATGATATTATTTATACATTTTTAGGACACATACTATAGTATGATATTATTTTTACTTTTTTTGGACACATACTAAATTATGATATTATTTATACATTTTTAGGACACATACTATAGTATGATATTATTTATACATTTTTAGGACACATACCTTAGTATAATATTATTTATACATTTTTAGGACACATACTATAGTATGATATTATTTGTACATTTTTAGGACACATACCTTAGTATGATATTATTTATACATTTTTAGGACACATACTATAGTATGATATTATTTGTACATTTTTTGGACACATACTAAAGTATGAGATAATTTATACATTTTTAGGACACATACTATAGTATGATATTATTTATACATTTTAGGACACATACCTTAGTATGATATTATTTATACATTTTTAGGACACATACCTTAGTATGATATTATTTATACATTTTTAGGACACATAGTATAGTATGCAATTATTTTTACATTTTTTAGGACACATACTACAGTATGATATTATTTATACATTTTTAGGACACATAATATAGTATGATATTATTTTTACATTTTTTGGACACATACTAAAGTATGATATTATTTATACATTTTTAGGACACATACTATAGTATGATATTATTTATACATTTTTAGGACACATACCTTAGTATGATATTATTTATACATTTTTAGGACACATACTGTAGTATGATATTATTTATAAATTTTTAGGACACATACTATAGTAGGATATAATTTATACATTTTTAGGACACATACTATAGTATGATATTATTTTTACATTTTTTGTACACATACTAAAGTATGATATTATTTATACATTTTTAGGACACATACTATAGTATGATATTATTTGTACATTTTTAGGACACATACCTTAGTATGATATTATTTATACATTTTTAGGACACATACATTAGTATTATATTATTTATACATTTTTAGGACAAATACTATAGTATGCAATTATTTTTGCATTTTTTAGGACACATACTAAAGTATGATATTATTTATACATTTTTAGGACACATGCTACAGTATGATATTATTTATACATTTTTAGGACACATACATTCGTATGATATTATTTATACATTTTTAGGACACATACCTTAGTATGATATTATTTATACATTTTTAGGACACATACTATAGTATGATATTATTTATACATTTTTAGGACACATACTATAGTATGAAATTATTTTTACATTTTTTAGGACACATACTATAGTATGATATAATTTATACATTTTTAGGACACATACTACAGTATGATATTATTTATACATTTTTAGGACACACACCTTAGTATGATATTATTTATACATTTTTAGGACACATACTATAGTATGATATTATTTTTACATTTTTTGGACACATACTAAAGTATGATATTATTTATACATTTTTAGGACACATACTATAGTATGATATTATTTATACATTTTTAGGACACATACTGTAGTATGAAATTATTTATACATTTTTAGGACACATACTATAGTATGCAATTATTTTTACATTTTTTAGGACACATACTATAGTATGATATTATTTATAAATTTTGAGGACACATACTATAGTATGATATTATTTTTACATGTTTTGGACACATTCTAAAGTATGATATTATTTCTACATTTTTAGGAGACATACTATAGTTTGATATTATTTATACATTTTTAAGACACATACTATAGTATGATATTATTTATACATTTTTAGGACACATACCTTAGTATGATATTCTTTATACATTTTTAGGACACATACCTTAGTATTATATTATTTATACATTTTTAGGACAAATACTATAGTATGCAATTATTTTTACATTTTTTAGGACACATACTATAGTATGATATTATTTATACATTTTTAGGACACATAGTATAGTTTGATATTATTTTTACATTTTTTGGACACATAATAAAGTATGATATTATTTATACATTTTTAGGGCACATACATTAGTATGAAATTATTTTTACATTTTTTAGGACACATACAATAGTATGATATAATTTATACATTTTTAGGACACATACTACAGTATGATATTATTTATACATTTTTAGGACACACACCTTAGTATGATATTATTTATACATTTTTAGGACACATACTATAGTATGATATTATTTTTACATTTTTTGGACACATACCTTAGTATGATATTATTTATACATTTTTAGGACACATACCTTAGTATGATATTATTTATACATTTTTAGGACACATACTGTAGTATGATATTATTTATACATTTTTAGGACACATACTATAGTATGCAATTATTTTTACATTTTTTAGGACATATACTATAGTAAGATATTATTTATACTTTTTAGGACACATACTATAGTATGATATTATTTGTACATTTTTTGGACACATACTAAAGTATGATATTATTTATACATTTTTAGGACACATACTATAGTATGATATTATTTATACATTTTTAGGACACATACCTTAGTATGATATTATTTATACATTTTTAGGACACATACCTTAGTATGATATTATTTATACATTTTTAGGACACATAGGTATGCAATTATTTTTACATTTTTTAGGACACATACTACAGTATGATATTATTTATACATTTTTAGGACACATACTATAGTATGATATTATTTTTACATTTTTTGGACACATACTAAATTATGATATTATTTATACATTTTTAGGACACATACTATAGTATGATATTATTTATACATTTTTAGGACACATACCTTAGTATAATATTATTTATACATTTTTAGGACACATACTATAGTATGATATTATTTGTACATTTTTAGGACACATACCTTAGTATGATATTATTTATACATTTTTAGGACACATGCTATAGTATGATATTATTTGTACATTTTTTGGACACATACTAAAGTATGAGATGATTTATACATTTTAGGACACATACTATAGTATGATATTATTTATACATTTTAGGACACATACCTTAGTATGATATTATTTATACATTTTTAGGACACATACCTTAGTATGATATTATTTATACATTTTTAGGACACATAGTATAGTATGCAATTATTTTTACATTTTTTAGGACACATACTACAGTATGATATTATTTATACATTTTTAGGACACATAATATAGTATGATATTATTTTTACATTTTTTGGACACATACTAAAGTATGATATTATTTATACATTTTTAGGACACATACTATAGTATGATATTATTTATACATTTTTAGGACACATACCTTAGTATGATATTATTTATACATTTTTAGGACACATACTGTAGTATGATATTATTTATACATTTTTAGGACACATACTATAGTAGGATATAATTTATACATTTTTAGGACACATACTATAGTATGATATTATTTTTACATTTTTTGTACACATACTAAAGTATGATATTATTTATACATTTTTAGGACACATACTATAGTATGATATTATTTGTACATTTTTAGGACACATACCTTAGTATGATATTATTTATACATTTTTAGGACACATACATTAGTATTATATTATTTATACATTTTTAGGACAAATACTATAGTATGCAATTATTTTTGCATTTTTTAGGACACATACTAAAGTATGATATTATTTATACATTTTTAGGACACATGCTACAGTATGATATTATTTATACATTTTTAGGACACATACATTCGTATGATATTATTTATACATTTTTAGGACACATACCTTAGTATGATATTATTTATACATTTTTAGGACACATACTATAGTATGATATTATTTATACATTTTTAGGACACATACTATAGTATGAAATTATTTTTACATTTTTTAGGACACATACTATAGTATGATATAATTTATACATTTTTAGGACACATACTACAGTATGATATTATTTATACATTTTTAGGACACACACCTTAGTATGATATTATTTATACATTTTTAGGACACATACTATAGTATGATATTATTTTTACATTTTTTGGACACATACTAAAGTATGATATTATTTATACATTTTTAGGACACATACTATAGTATGATATTATTTATACATTTTTAGGACACATACTGTAGTATGAAATTATTTATACATTTTTAGGACACATACTATAGTATGCAATTATTTTTACATTTTTTAGGACACATACTATAGTATGATATTATTTATAAATTTTGAGGACACATACTATAGTATGATATTATTTTTACATGTTTTGGACACATTCTAAAGTATGATATTATTTCTACATTTTTAGGAGACATACTATAGTTTGATATTATTTATACATTTTTACGAGACATACTATAGTTTGATATTATTTATACATTTTTAAGACACATACTATAGTATGATATTATTTATACATTTTTAGGACACATACCTTAGTATGATATTCTTTATACATTTTTAGGACACATACCTTAGTATTATATTATTTATACATTTTTAGGACAAATACTATAGTATGCAATTATTTTTACATTTTTTAGGACACATACTATAGTATGATATTATTTATACATTTTTAGGACACATAGTATAGTTTGATATTATTTTTACATTTTTTGGACACATAATAAAGTATGATATTATTTATACATTTTTAGGACACATACTACAGTATGATATTATTTATACATTTTTAGGACACACACCTTAGTATGATATTATTTATACATTTTTAGGACACATACTATAGTATGATATTATTTTTACATTTTTTGGACACATACTAAATTATGATATTATTTATACATTTTTAGGACACATACTATAGTATGATATTATTTATACATTTTTAGGACACATACCTTAGTATAATATTATTTATACATTTTTAGGACACATACTATAGTATGATATTATTTGTACATTTTTAGGACACATACCTTAGTATGATATTATTTATACATTTTTAGGACACATACTATAGTATGATATTATTTGTACATTTTTTGGACACATACTAAAGTATGAGATAATTTATACATTTTTAGGACACATACTATAGTATGATATTATTTATACATTTTAGGACACATACCTTAGTATGATATTATTTATACATTTTTAGGACACATACCTTAGTATGATATTATTTATACATTTTTAGGACACATAGTATAGTATGCAATTATTTTTACATTTTTTAGGACACATACTACAGTATGATATTATTTATACATTTTTAGGACACATACCTTAGTATGATATTATTTATACATTTTTAGGACACATAGTATAGTATGCAATTATTTTTACATTTTTTAGGACACATACTATAGTATGATATTATTTATACATTTTTAGGACACATACTATAGTATGATATTATTTTTACATTTTTTGGACACATACTAAATTATGATATTATTTATACATTTTTAGGACACATACTATAGTATGATATTATTTATACATTTTTAGGACACATACCTTAGTATAATATTATTTATACATTTTTCGGACACATACTATAGTATGATATTATTTGTACATTTTTAGGACACATACCTTAGTATGATATTATTTATACATTTTTAGGACACATACTATAGTATGATATTATTTGTACATTTTTTGGACACATACCTTAGTATGATATTATTTATACATTTTTAGGACACATACCTTAGTATGATATTATTTATACATTTTTAGGACACATAGTATAGTATGCAATTATTTTTACATTTTTTAGGACACATACTATAGCATGATATTATTTATACGTTTTTAGGACACATACTATAGTATGATATTATTTATACATTTTTAGGACACATACCTTAGTATGATATTATTTATACATTTTTAGGACACATACCTTAGTATGATATTATTTATACATTTTTAGGACACATACTGTAGTATGATATTATTTATACATTTTTAGGACACATACTATAGTATGCAATTATTTTTACATTTTTTAGGACATATACTATAGTAAGATATTATTTATACATTTTTAGGACACATACTATAGTATGATATTATTTGTACATTTTTTGGACACATACTAAAGTATGATATTATTTATACATTTTTAGGACACATACTATAGTATGATATTATTTATACATTTTTAGGACACATACCTTAGTATGATATTATTTACACATTTTTAGGACATATACCTTAGTATGATATTATTTATACATTTTTAGGACACATAGTATAGTATGCAATTATTTTTACATTTTTTAGGACACATACTACAGTATGATATTATTTATACATTTTTAGGACACATACTAAAGTATGATATTATTTTTACATTTTTTGGACACATACTAAATTATGATATTATTTATACATTTTTAGGACACATAACTTAGTATAATATTATTTATACATTTTTAGGACACATACTATAGTATGATATTATTTGTACATTTTTAGGACACATACCTTAGTATGATATTATTTATACATTTTTAGGACACATACTATAGTATGATATTATTTGTACATTTTTTGGACACATACTAAAGTATGAGATAATTTATACATTTTTAGGACACATACTATAGTATGATATTATTTATACATTTTAGGACACATACCTTAGTATGATATTATTTATACATTTTTAGGACACATACCTTAGTATGATATTATTTATACATTTTTAGGACACTTAGTATAGTATGCAATTATTTTTACATTTTTTAGGACACATACTACAGTATGATATTATTTATACATTTTTAGGACACATAATATAGTATGATATTATTTTTACATTTTTTGGACACATACTAAAGTATGATATTATTTATACATTTTTAGGACACATACTATAGTATGATATTATTTATACATTTTTAGGACACATACCTTAGTATGATATTATTTATACATTTTTAGGACACATACTGTAGTATGATATTATTTATACATTTTTAGGACACATACTATAGTAGGATATAATTTATACATTTTTAGGACACATACTATAGTATGATATTATTTTTACATTTTTTGTACACATACTAAAGTATGATATTATTTATACATTTTTAGGACACATACTATAGTATGATATTATTTGTACATTTTTAGGACACATACCTTAGTATGATATTATTTATACATTTTTAGGACACATACATTAGTATTATATTATTTATACATTTTTAGGACAAATACTATAGTATGCAATTATTTTTGCATTTTTTATGACACATACTAAAGTATGATATTATTTATACATTTTTAGGACACATGCTACAGTATGATATTATTTATACATTTTTAGGACACATACATTCGTATGATATTATTTATACATTTTTAGGACACATACCTTAGTATGATATTATTTATACATTTTTAGGACACATACTATAGTATGATATTATTTATACATTTTTAGGGCACATACTATAGTATGAAATTATTTTTACATTTTTTAGGACACATACTATAGTATGATATAATTTATACATTTTTAGGACACATACTACAGTATGATATTATTTATACATTTTTAGGACACATACTACAGTATGATATTATTTTTACATTTTTTAGGACACATACTATAGTATGATATAATTTATACATTTTTAGGACACATACTACAGTATGATATTATTTTTACATTTTTTGGACACATACCTTAGTATGATATTATTTATACATTTTTAGGACACATACCTTAGTATGATATTATTTATACATTTTTAGGACACATACTGTAGTATGATATTATTTATACATTTTTAGGACACATACTATAGTATGCAATTATTTTTACATTTTTTAGGACATATACTATAGAAAGATATTATTTATACATTTTTAGGACACATACTATAGTATGATATTATTTGTACATTTTTTGGACACATACTAAAGTATGATATTATTTATACATTTTTAGGACACATACTATAGTATGATATTATTTATACATTTTTAGGACACATACCTTAGTATGATATTATTTATACATTTTTAGGACACATACCTTAGTATGATATTATTTATACATTTTTAGGACACATAGTATAGTATGCAATTATTTTTACATTTTTTAGGACACATACTACAGTATGATATTATTTATACATTTTTAGGACACATACTATAGTATGATATTATTTTTACATTTTTTGGACACATACTAAATTATGATATTATTTATACATTTTTAGGACACATACTATAGTATGATATTATTTATACATTTTTAGGACACATACCTTAGTATAATATTATTTATAAATTTTTAGGACACATACTATAGTATGATATTATTTGTACATTTTTAGGACACATACCTTAGTATGATATTATTTATACATTTTTAGGACACATACTATAGTATGATATTATTTGTACATTTTTTGGACACATACTAAAGTATGAGATAATTTATACATTTTTAGGACACATACTATAGTATGATATTATTTATACATTTTAGGACACATACCTTAGTATGATATTATTTATACATTTTTAGGACACATACCTTAGTATGATATTATTTATACATTTTTAGGACACCTAGTATAGTATGCAATTATTTTTACATTTTTTAGGACACATACTACAGTATGATATTATTTATACATTTTTAGGACACATAATATAGTATGATATTATTTTTACATTTTTTGGACACATACTAAAGTATGATATTATTTATACATTTTTAGGACACATACTATAGTATGATATTATTTATACATTTTTAGGACACATACCTTAGTATGATATTATTTATACATTTTTAGGACACATACTGTAGTATGATATTATTTATACATTTTTAGGACACATACTATAGTAGGATATAATTTATACATTTTTAGGACACATACTATAGTATGATATTATTTTTACATTTTTTGTACACATACTAAAGTATGATATTATTTATACATTTTTAGGACACATACTATAGTATGATATTATTTGTACATTTTTAGGACACATACCTTAGTATGATATTATTTATACATTTTTAGGACACATACATTAGTATTATATTATTTATACATTTTTAGGACAAATACTATAGTATGCAATTATTTTTGCATTTTTTAGGACACATACTAAAGTATGATATTATTTATACATTTTTAGGACACATGCTACAGTATGATATTATTTATACATTTTTAGGACACATACATTCGTATGATATTATTTATACATTTTTAGGACACATACCTTAGTATGATATTATTTATACATTTTTAGGACACATACTATAGTATGATATTATTTATACATTTTTAGGACACATACTATAGTATGAAATTATTTTTACATTTTTTAGGACACATACTATAGTATGATATAATTTATACATTTTTAGGACACATACTACAGTATGATATTATTTATACATTTTTAGGACACACACCTTAGTATGATATTATTTATACATTTTTAGGACACATACTATAGTATGATATTATTTTTACATTTTTTGGACACATACTAAAGTATGATATTATTTATACATTTTTAGGACACATACTATAGTATGATATTATTTATACATTTTTAGGACACATACTGTAGTATGAAATTATTTATACATTTTTAGGACACATACTATAGTATGCAATTATTTTTACATTTTTTAGGACACATACTATAGTATGATATTATTTATAAATTTTGAGGACACATACTATAGTATGATATTATTTTTACATGTTTTGGACACATTCTAAAGTATGATATTATTTCTACATTTTTAGGAGACATACTATAGTTTGATATTATTTATACATTTTTAGGAGACATACTATAGTTTGATATTATTTATACATTTTTAAGACACATACTATAGTATGATATTATTTATACATTTTTAGGACACATACCTTAGTATGATATTCTTTATACATTTTTAGGACACATACCTTAGTATTATATTATTTATACATTTTTAGGACAAATACTATAGTATGCAATTATTTTTACATTTTTTAGGACACATACTATAGTATGATATTATTTATACATTTTTAGGACACATAGTATAGTTTGATATTATTTTTACATTTTTTGGACACATAATAAAGTATGATATTATTTATACATTTTTAGGGCACATACTATAGTATGAAATTATTTTTACATTTTTTAGGACACATACTATAGTATGATATAATTTATACATTTTTAGGACACATACTACAGTATGATATTATTTATACATTTTTAGGACACACACCTTAGTATGATATTATTTATACATTTTTAGGACACATACTATAGTATGATATTATTTTTACATTTTTTGGACACATACCTTAGTATGATATTATTTATACATTTTTAGGACACATACCTTATTATGATATTATTTATACATTTTTAGGACACATACTGTAGTATGATATTATTTATACATTTTTAGGACACATACCTTAGTATTATATTATTTATACATATACTATAGTATGCAATTATTTTTACATTTTTTAGGACATATACTATAGTAAGATATTATTTATACTTTTTAGGACACATACTATAGTATGATATTATTTGTACATTTTTTGGACACATACTAAAGTATGATATTATTTATACATTTTTAGGACACATACTATAGTATGATATTATTTATAGATTTTTAGGACACATACCTTAGTATGATATTATTTATACATTTTTAGGACACATACCTTAGTATGATATTATTTATACATTTTTAGGACACATAGTATAGTATGCAATTATTTTTACATTTTTTAGGACACATACTACAGTATGATATTATTTATACATTTTTAGGACACATACTATAGTATGATATTATTTTTACATTTTTTGGACACATACTAAATTATGATATTATTTATACATTTTTAGGACACATACTATAGTATGATATTATTTATACATTTTTAGGACACATACCTTAGTATAATATTATTTATACATTTTTAGGACACATACTATAGTATGATATTATTTGTACATTTTTAGGACACATACCTTAGTATGATATTATTTATACATTTTTAGGACACATACTATAGTATGATATTATTTGTACATTTTTTGGACACATACTAAAGTATGAGATGATTTATACATTTTAGGACACATACTATAGTATGATATTATTTATACATTTTAGGACACATACCTTAGTATGATATTATTTATACATTTTTAGGACACATACCTTAGTATGATATTATTTATACATTTTTAGGACACATAGTATAGTATGCAATTATTTTTACATTTTTTAGGACACATACTACAGTATGATATTATTTATACATTTTTAGGACACATAATATAGTATGATATTATTTTTACATTTTTTGGACACATACTAAAGTATGATATTATTTATACATTTTTAGGACACATACTATAGTATGATATTATTTATACATTTTTAGGACACATACCTTAGTATGATATTATTTATACATTTTTAGGACACATACTGTAGTATGATATTATTTATACATTTTTAGGACACATACTATAGTAGGATATAATTTATACATTTTTAGGACACATACTATAGTATGATATTATTTTTACATTTTTTGTACACATACTAAAGTATGATATTATTTATACATTTTTAGGACACATACTATAGTATGATATTATTTGTACATTTTTAGGACACATACCTTAGTATGATATTATTTATACATTTTTAGGACACATACTATAGTATGATATTATTTTTACATGTTTTGGACACATTCTAAAGTATGATATTATTTCTACATTTTTAGGAGACATACTATAGTTTGATATTATTTATACATTTTTAGGAGACATACTATAGTTTGATATTATTTATACATTTTTAAGACACATACTATAGTATGATATTATTTATACATTTTTAGGACACATACCTTAGTATGATATTCTTTATACATTTTTAGGACACATACCTTAGTATTATATTATTTATACATTTTTAGGACAAATACTATAGTATGCAATTATTTTTACATTTTTTAGGACACATACTATAGTATGATATTATTTATACATTTTTAGGACACATAGTATAGTTTGATATTATTTTTACATTTTTTGGACACATAATAAAGTATGATATTATTTATACATTTTTAGGACACATACTACAGTATGATATTATTTATACATTTTTAGGACACACACCTTAGTATGATATTATTTATACATTTTTAGGACACATACTATAGTATGATATTATTTATACATTTTTAGGACACATACCTTAGTATGATATTATTTATACATTTTTAGGACACATACTGTAGTATGACATTATTTATACATTTTTAGGACACATACTATAGTATGCAATTATTTTTACATTTTTTAGGACACAAACTATAGTATGATAATATTTATAAATTTTGAGGACACATACTATAGTATGATATTATTTTTACATTTTTTGGACACATACTAAAGTATGATATTATTTATACATTTTTAGGACACATACTATAGTTTGATATTATTCATACATTTTTAGGACACATACCTTAGTATGATATTATTTATACATTTTTAAGACACATACTATAGTATGATATTATTTATACATTTTTAGGACACATACTATAGTATGATATTATTTATACATTTTTAGGACACATACTGTAGTATGATATTATTTATACATTTTTAGGGCACATACCATAGTATGCAATTATTTTTACATTTTTAGGACACATACTATAGTATTAAATCATTTATACATTTTTAGGAGACATACTATAGTATGATATTATTTTTAAATTTTTTGGACACATACTAAAGTATGATATTATTTATACATTTTTAGGACACATAATATAGTATGATATTATTTATACATTTTTAGGACACATACCTTAGTTTGATATTATTTATACATTTTTAGGACACATACCTTAGTATTATATTATTTATACATTTTTAGGACAAATACTATAGTATGCAATTATTTTTACATTTTTAGGACACATACTATAGTATGATATTATTTATACATTTTTAGGACACATACCTTAGTATGATATTATTTATACATTTTTAGGACACATACTGTAGTATGACATTATTTATACATTTTTAGGACACATACTACAGTATGATATTATTTATAAATTTTTAGAACACATACCTTAGTATGATATTATTTATACATTTTTAGGACACATACTATAGTATGATATTATTTATACATTTTTAGGACACTTACCTTAGTAATATATTATTTATATTTTTTTAGGACACATACTGTAGTATGATATTATTTATACATTTTTAGGACACATACTATAGTATGCAATTATTTTTACATTTTTTAGGACACATACTATAGTATGATATTATTTTTACATGTTTTGGACACATTCTAAAGTATGATATTATTTCTACATTTTTAGGAGACATACTATAGTTTGATATTATTTATACATTTTTAGGAGACATACTATAGTTTGATATTATTTATACATTTTTAAGACACATACTATAGTATGATATTATTTATACATTTTTAGGACACATACCTTAGTATGATATTCTTTATACATTTTTAGGACACATACCTTAGTATTATATTATTTATACATTTTTAGGACAAATACTATAGTATGCAATTATTTTTACATTTTTTAGGACACATACTATAGTATGATATTATTTATACATTTTTAGGACACATAGTATAGTTTGATATTATTTTTACATTTTTTGGACACATAATAAAGTATGATATTATTTATACATTTTTAGGACACATACTACAGTATGATATTATTTATACATTTTTAGGACACACACCTTAGTATGATATTATTTATACATTTTTAGGACACATACTATAGTATGATATTATTTATACATTTTTAGGACACATACCTTAGTATGATATTATTTATACATTTTTAGGACACATACTGTAGTATGACATTATTTATACATTTTTAGGACACATACTATAGTATGCAATTATTTTTACATTTTTTAGGACACAAACTATAGTATGATAATATTTATAAATTTTGAGGACACATACTATAGTATGATATTATTTTTACATTTTTTGGACACATACTAAAGTATGATATTATTTATACATTTTTAGGACACATACTATAGTTTGATATTATTCATACATTTTTAGGACACATACCTTAGTATGATATTATTTATACATTTTTAAGACACATACTGTAGTATGATATTATTTATACATTTTTAGGACACATACTATAGTATGATATTATTTATACATTTTTAGGACACATACTGTAGTATGATATTATTTATACATTTTTAGGGCACATACCATAGTATGCAATTATTTTTACATTTTTAGGACACATACTATAGTATTAAATCATTTATACATTTTTAGGAGACATACTATAGTATGATATTATTTTTAAATTTTTTGGACACATACTAAAGTATGATATTATTTATACATTTTTAGGACACATAATATAGTATGATATTATTTATACATTTTTAGGACACATACCTTAGTTTGATATTATTTATACATTTTTAGGACACATACCTTAGTATTATATTATTTATACATTTTTAGGACAAATACTATAGTATGCAATTATTTTTACATTTTTAGGACACATACTATAGTATGATATTATTTATACATTTTTAGGACACATACCTTAGTATGATATTATTTATACATTTTTAGGACACATACTGTAGTATGACATTATTTATACATTTTTAGGACACATACTACAGTATGATATTATTTATAAATTTTTAGAACACATACCTTAGTATGATATTATTTATACATTTTTAGGACACATACTATAGTATGATATTATTTATACATTTTTAGGACACTTACCTTAGTAATATATTATTTATATTTTTTTAGGACACATACTGTAGTATGATATTATTTATACATTTTTAGGACACATACTATAGTATGCAATTATTTTTACATTTTTTAGGACACATACTATAGTATGATATTATTTATACATTTTTGGGACACATACTATAGTATGATATTATTTTTACATTTTTTGGACACATACTAAAGTATGATAGTATTTATACATTTTTAGGACACATACTATAGTATGATATTATTTATACATTTTTAGGACACATACCTTAGTATGATATTATTTATACATTTTTAGGACACATACCTTAGTATGATATTATTTATACATTTTTAGGACACATACCTTAGTATGATATTATTTATACATTTTTAGGACACATACTGTAGTATGATATTATTTATAGATTTTTAGGACACATACTATAGTATGCAATTATTTTTACATTTTTAGGACACATACTATAGTATTAAATAATTTATACATTTTTAGGACACATACTATAGTATGATATTATTTTTACATTTGTTGGACACATACTAAAGTATGATATTATTTATACATTTTTAGGACACATAATATAGTATGATATTATTTATACATTTTTTTTTATTATTATTATTTATACATTTTTAGGACACATACCTTAGTATGATATTATTTATACATTTTTAGGACACATACTATAGTATGATATTATTTATACATTTTTAGGACACTTACCTTAGTATGATATTATTTATATATTTTTAGGACACATACTGTAGTATGATATTATTTATACATTTTTAGGACACATACTATAGTATGCAATTGTTTTTACATTTTTAGGACACATACTATAGTATGATATTATTTTTACATTTTTTGGACACAGACTAAAGTATGATATTATTTATACATTTTTAGGACACACACTATAGTATGATATTATTTATACATTTTTAGGACACATACCTTAGTATGATATTATTTATACATTTTTAGGACACATACCTTAGTATGATATTATTTATACATTTTTAGGACACATACCTTAGTATGATATAAATTATACATTTTTAGGACACATACTGTAGTATGATATTATTTATGGATTTTTAGGACACATACTATAGTATGCAATTATTTTTACATTTTTAGGACACATACTATTGTATTAAATAATTTATACATTTTTAGGACACATACTATAGTATGATATTATTTTAACATTTTTTGGACACATACTAAAGTATGATATTATTTATACATGTTTAGGACACATAATATAGTATGATATTATTTATACATTTTTAGGACACATACCTTAGTATGATATTATTTATACATTTTTAGGACACATACTGAAGTATGATATTATTTATACATTTTTAGGACATACTATAGTATGCAATTATTTTTACATTTTTAGGACACATACTATAGTATGATATTATTTATACATTTTTAGGACACTTACTATAGTATGATATTATTTATACATTTTTAGGACACATACTGTAGTATGATATTATTTATACATTTTTAGGGCACATACTATAGTATGCAATTATTTTTACATTTTTAGGACACATACTATAGTATTAAATAATTTACACATTTTTAGGACACATACTATAGTATGATATTATTTTTACATTTTTTGGACACATACTAAAGAATGATATTATTTATACATTTTTAGGACACATAATATAGTATGATATTATTTATACATTTTTAGGACACATACCTTAGTTTGATATTATTTATACATTTTTAGGACACATACCTTAGTATTATATTATTTATACATTTTTAGGACAAATACTATAGTATGCAATTATTTTTACATTTTTTAGGACACATACTATAGTCTGATATTATTTATACATTTTTAGGACACATACTTTAGTATGATATTGTTTTTACATTTTTTGGACACATACTAAAATATGATTTTATTTATACATTTTTAGGACACATACCTTAGTATGATATTATTTATACATTTTTAGGACACATACTGTAGTATGACATTATTTATACATTTTTAGGACACATACTATAGTATGCAATTATTTTTACAATTTTTTAGGACACATAATATAGTATGATATTATTTATAAATTTTGAGGACACATACTATAGTATGATATTATTTATACATTTTTAGGACACATACTATAGTTTGATATTATTTATACATTTTTAGGACACATACCTTAGTATGATATTATTTATACATTTTTAGGACACATAATATAGTATGATATTATTTATATATTTTTAAGACACATACTATAGTATGATATCATTTATACATTTTTAGGACACATACCTTAGTATGATATTATTTATACATTTTTAGGACACATAGTATAGTATGCAATTATTTTTACATTTTTTAGGACACATACTATAGTATGATATTATTTTTACATTTTTTAGACACATACTAAAGTATGATATTATTTATACATTTTTAGGACACATACTATAGTATGATATTATTTATACATTTTTAGGACACATACCTTAGTATGATATTATTTATACATTTGTAGGACACATCCCTTAGTATGATATTATTTATACATTTTTAGGACATATAGTATAGTATGCAATTATTTTTACATTTTTTAGGACACAAACTACAGTATGATATTTTTTTATACATTTTTAGGACACATACTATAGTATGATATTATTTTTACATTTTTTGAACACATACTAAAGTATGATATTATTTATACATTTTTAGGACACATACTATAGTATGATATTATTTATAAATTTTTAGGACACATACCTTAGTATGATATTATTTATACATTTTTAGGACACATACTGTAGTATGATATTATTTATACATTTTTAGGACACATACTATAGTAGGATATAATTAATACATTTTTAGGACACACACTATAGAATTATATTATTTTTACATTTTTTGGACACATACTAAAGTATGATATTATTTATACATTTTTAGGACACATACTATAGTATGATATTATTTATACATTTTTAGGACACATACCTTAGTATTATATTATTTATACATTTTTAGGACAAATACTATAGTATGCAATTATTTTTACATTTTTTAGGACACATACTATAGTATGATATTATTTAAACATTTTTAGGACACATAGTATAGTTTGATATTATTTATACATTTTTAGGACAAATACCTTAGTATGATATTATTTATACATTTTTAGGACACATACTGTAGTATGATATTATTTATACATTTTAGGACACATACTATAGTATGCAATTATTTTTACATTTTTTAGGACACATACTATAGTATGATATTATTTATACATTTTTAGGACACATACTATAGTATGATATTATTTTTACATTTTTTAGACACATACTAAAGTATGATATCATTTATACATTTTTAGGACACATACTATAGTATGATATTATTTATAAATTTTTAGGACACATACCTTAGTATGATATTATTTATACATTTTTAGGACACATACTGAAGTATGATATTATTTATACATTTTTAGGATATACTATAGTATGCAATAATTTTTACATTTTTAGGACACATACTATAGTATTAAATAATTTATACATTTTTAGGACACATACCTTAGTTTGATATTATTTATACATTTTTAGGACACATACCTTAGGATTATATTATTTATACATTTTTAGGACAAATACTATAGTATGCAATTATTTTTACATTTTTTAGGACACATACCTTAGTTTGATATTATTTATACATTTTTAGGACACATACCTTAGTATGATATTATTTATACATTTTTAGGACACATACTATAGTATGAAATTATTTTTACATTTTTTTAGGACACATACTATAGTATGATATTATTTATAAATTTTTAGGACACATACTATAGTATGATATTATTTTTACATTTTTTAGACACATACTAAAGTATGATATTATTTATACATTTTTAGGACACATACTATAGTATGATATTATTTATACATTTTTAGGACACATACCTTAGTATGATATTATTTATACATTTTTAGGACACATAATATAGTATGATATTATTTATACATTTTTAAGACACATACTATAGTATGATATCATTTATACATTTTTAGGACACATACCTTAGTATGATATTATTTATATATTTTTAGGACACATACCTTAGTATGATATTATTTATACATTTTTAGGACACTTAGTATAGTATACAATTATTTTTACATTTTTTAGGACACATACCTTAGTATGATATTATTTATACATTTTTAGGACACATACTGTAGTATGATATTATTTATACATTTTTAGGACACATACCTTAGTTTGATATTATTTATACATTTTTAGGACACATACCTTAGTATGATATTATTTATACATTTTTAGGACACATACTATAGTATGAAATTATTTTTACATTTTTTTAGGACACATACTATAGTATGATATTATTTATAAATTTTTAGGACACATACCTTAGTATGATATTATTTATACATTTTTAGGACACATACTGAAGTATGATATTATTTATACATTTTTAGGATATACTATAGTATGCAATAATTTTTACATTTTTAGGACACATACTATAGTATTAAATAATTTATACATTTTTAGGACACATACCTTAGTTTGATATTATTTATACATTTTTAGGACACATACCTTAGTATGATATTATTTATACATTTTTAGGACAAATACTATAGTATGCAATTATTTTTACATTTTTTAGGACACATACCTTAGTTTGATATTATTTATACATTTTTAGGACACATACCTTAGTATGATATTATTTATACATTTTTAGGACACATACTATAGTATGAAATTATTTTTACATTTTTTTAGGACACATACTATAGTATGATATTATTTATAAATTTTTAGGACACATACCTTAGTATGATATTATTTATACATTTTTAGGACACATACTGAAGTATGATATTATTTATACATTTTTAGGATATACTATAGTATGCAATAATTTTTACATTTTTAGGACACATACTATAGAATTAAATAATTTATACATTTTTAGGACACATACCTTAGTTTGATATTATTTATACATTTTTAGGACACATACCTTAGTTTGATATTATTTATACATTTTTAGGACACATACCTTAGTATGATATTATTTATACATTTTTAGGACACATACTATAGTATGAAATTATTTTTACATTTTTTTAGGACACATACTATAGTATGATATTGTTTATAAATTTTTAGGACACATACTATAGTATGATATTATTTTTACATTTTTTAGACACATACTAAAGTATGATATTATTTATACATTTTTAGGACACATACTATAGTATGATATTATTTATACATTTTTAGGACACATACCTTAGTATGATATTATTTATACATTTTTAGGACACATAATATAGTATGATATTATTTATACATTTTTAAGACACATACTATAGTATGATATCATTTATACATTTTTAGGACACATACCTTAGTATGATATTATTTATATATTTTAGGACACATACCTTAGTATGATATTATTTATACATTTTTAGGACACTTAGTATAGTATACAATTATTTTTACATTTTTTAGGACACATACCTTAATATGATATTATTTATACATTTTTAGGACACATACTGTAGTATGATATTATTTATACATTTTTAGGACACATGCTATAGTATGCAATTATTTTTACATTTTTTAGGACATATACTATAGTATGATATTATTTATACATTTTTAGGACACTTACTATAGTATGATATTATTTATACATTTTTAGGACACATACCTTAGTATGATATCATTTATACATTTTTCGGACACATACCTTAGTAAGATATTATTTATACATTTTTAGCACACATAGTATAGTATGCAATTATTTTTACATTTTTTAGGACACATACTATAGTATGATATTATTTATACATTTTTAGGACACATACTATAGTATGATATTATTTATAAATTTTTAGGACACATACCTTAGTATGATATTATTTATACATTTTTAGGTCACATACTGTAGTATGATATTATTTATACATTTTTAGGACACATACTAAAGTAGGATATAATTTATACATTTTTAGGACACATACTATAGTATGATATTATTTTTACATTTTTTGGACACATACTAAAGTATGATATTATTTATACATTTTTAGGACACATACTATAGTATGATATTATTTAAAAAATTTTAGGACACATACCTTAGTATGATATTATTTATACATTTTCAGGACACATACCTTAGTATTATATTATTTATACATTTTTAGGACAAATACTATAGTATGCAATTATTTTTACATTTTTTGGGACACATACTATAGTATGATATTATTTATACATTTTTATGACACATAGTATAGTTTGATATTATTTTTACATTTTTTGGACACATACTAAAGTATGATATTATTTATACATTTTTAAGACACATACTACAGTATGATATTATTTATACATTTTTAGGACACATACCTTAGTATGATATTATTTATACATTTTTAGGACACAAACTATAGTATGATATTATTTATACATTTTTAGGACACATACCTTAGTATGATATTATTTATACATTTTTAGGACACATACTGTAGTATGATATTATTTATACATTTTTAGGACACATACTATAGTATGCAATTATTTTTACATTTTTTAGGACACATACTATAGTTTGATATTATTTTTACATTTTTTAGACACATACTAAAGTATGATATTATTTATACATTTTTAGGACACATACTATAGTATGATATTGTTTATACATTTTTAGGACACATACCTTAGTATGATATTATTTATACATTTTTAGGACACATACTTTAGTATGATATTATTTATACATTTTTAGGACACATAGAATAGTATGCAATTATTTTTACATTTTTAGGACACATACTACAGTATGATATTATTTATACATTTTTAGGACACATACTATAGTATGATATTATTTTTACATTTTTTGAACACATACTAAAGTATGATATTATTTATACATTTTTAGGACACATACTATAGTATGATATTATTTATAAATTTTTAGGACACATACCTTAGTATGATATTATTTATACATTTTTAGGACACATACTATAGTATGATATTATTTATACATTTTTAGGACACATACTATAGTAGGATATAGTTAATACATTTTTAGGACACACACTATAGAATGATATTATTTTTACATTTTTTGGACACATACTAAAGTATGATATTATTTATACATTTTTAGGACACATACAATAGTATGATATTATTTATACATTTTTAGGACACATACCTTAGTATTATATTATTTATACATTTTTAGGACAAATATTATAGTATGCAATTATTTTTACATTTTTTAGGACACATACTATAGTATGATATTATTTATACATTTTTAGGACACATAGTATAGTTTGATATTATTTTTGCATTTTTTGGACACATACTATAGTATGATATTATTTATACATTTTTAGGACACATACTACAGTATGATATTATTTATTCATTTTTAGGACACATACCTTAGTATGATATTATTTATATATTTTTAGGACACATACTATAGTTTGATATTATTTATACATTTTTAGGACACATACCTTAGTATGATATTATTTATACATTTTTAGGACACATACCTTAGTATGATATTATTTATACATTTTTAGGACACATTCTATAGTATGATATTATTTATACATTTTTAGGACACATACCTTAGTATGATATAATTTATACATTTTTCGGACACATACCTTAGTAAGATATTATTTATACATTTTTAGGACACATAGTATAGTATGCAATTATTTTTACATTTTTTAGGACACATACTATAGTATGATATTATTTATACATTTTTAGGACACATACTATAGTATGATATTATTTATAAGTTTTTAGGACACATACCTTAGTATGATATTATATATACATTTTTAGGACACATACTCTAGTATGATATTATTTATACATTTTTAGGACACATACTAAAGTAGGATATAATTTATACATTTTTAGGACACATACTATAGTATGATATTATTTTTACATTTTTGGACACATACTAAAGTATGATATTATTTATACATTTTTAGGACACATACTATAGTATGATATTATTTAAAAAATTTTAGGACACATACCTTAGTATGATATTATTTATACATTTTTAGGACACATACCTTAGTATGATATTATTTATACATTTTTAGGACAAATACTATAGTATGCAATTATTTTTACATTTTTTGGGACACATACTATAGCATGATATTATTTATACATTTTTATGACACATAGTATACTTTGATATTATTTTTACATTTTTTGGACACATACTAAAGTATGATATTATTTATACATTTTTAAGACACATACTACAGTATGATATTATTTATACATTTTTAGTGCACATACCTTAGTATGATATTATTTATACATTTTTAGGACACAAACTATAGTATGATATTATTTATACATTTTTAGGACACATACCTTAGTATGATATTATTTATACATTTTTAGGACACATACTGTAGTATGATATTATTTATACATTTTTAGGACACATACTATAGTATGCAATTATTTTTACATTTTTTAGGACACATACTATAGTATGATATTAATTATACATTTTTAGGACACATACTATAGTATGATATTATTTTTACATTTTTTAGACACATACTAAAGTATGATATTATTTATACATTTTTAGGACACATACTATAGTATGATAGTATTTATACATTTTTAGGACACATACCTTAGTATGATATTATTTATACATTTTTAGGACACATACCTTAGTATGATATTATTTATACATTTTTAGGACACATAGTATAGTATGCAATTATTTTTACATTTTTAGGACACATACTACAGTATGATATTATTTATACATTTTTAGGACACATACTATAGTATGATATTATTTTTACATTTTTTTAACACATACTAAAGTATGATATTATTTATACATTTTTAGAACACATACTATAGTATGATATTATTTATAAATTTTTAGGACACATACCTTAGTATGATATTATTTATACATTTTTAGGACACATACTATAGTATGATATTATTTATACATTTTTAGGACACATACTATAGTATGATATTATTTATACATTTTTAGGACACATTCTATAGTAGGATATAATTAATACATTTTTAGGACACACACTATAGAATGATTTTATTTTTACATTTTTTGGACACATACTAAAGTATGATATTATTTATACATTTTTAGGACACATACTATAGTATGATATTATTTATACATTTTAGGACACATACCTTAGTATTATATTATTTATACATTTTTAGGACAAATATTATAGTATGCAATTATTTTTACATTTTTTAGGACACATAATATAGTATGATATTATTTATACATTTTTAGGACACATAGTATAGTTTGATATTATTTTTGCATTTTTTGGACACATACTAAAGTATGATATTATTTATACATTTTTAGGACACATACTACAGTATGATATTATTTATTCATTTTTAGGACACATACCTTAGTATGATATTATTTATATATTTTTAGGACACATACTATAGATTGATATTATTTATACATTTTTAGGACACATACCTTAGTATGATATTATTTATACATTTTTAGGACACATACCTTAGTATGATATTATTTATACATTTTTAGGACACATACTATAGTATGAAATTATTTTTACATTTTTTAGGACACATACTATAGTATGATATAATTTATACATTTTTAGGACACATACTATAGTATGATATTATTTATACATTTTTAGGACACATAGTATAGTATGCAATTATTTTTACATTTTTTAGGACACATACCTTAGTATGATATTATTTATACATTTTTAGGACACATACTGTAGTATGATATTATTTATACATTTTTAGGACACATGCTATAGTATGCAATTATTTTTACATTTTTTAGGACATATACTATAGTAAGATATTATTTATACATTGTTAGGACACATACTATAGTATGATATTATTTTTACATTTTTTGGACACATACTAAAGTATGATATTATTTATACATTTTTAGGACACATTCTATAGTATGATATTATTTATACATTTTTAGGACACATACCTTAGTATGATATCATTTATACATTTTTCGGACACATACCTTAGTAAGATATTATTTATACATTTTTAGGACACATAGTATAGTATGCAATTATTTTTACATTTTTTAGGACACATACTTTAGTATGATATTATTTATACATTTTTAGGACACATACTATAGTATGATATTATTTATAAGTTTTTAGGACACATACCTTAGTATGATATTATATATACATTTTTAGGACACATACTGTAGTATGATATTATTTATACATTTTTAGGACACATACTAAAGTAGGATATAATTTATACATTTTTAGGACACATACTATAGTATGATATTATTTTTACATTTTTGGACACATACCTTAGTATGATATTATTTATACATTTTTAGGACACATACTATAGTATGATATTATTTAAAAAATTTTAGGACACATACCTTAGTATGATATTATTTATACATTTTTAGGACACATACCTTAGTATGATATTATTTATACATTTTTAGGACAAATACTATAGTATGCAATTATTTTTACATTTTTTGGGACACATACTATAGTATGATATTATTTATACATTTTTATGACACATAGTATAGTTTGATATTATTTTTACATTTTTTGGACACATACTAAAGTATGATATTATTTATACATTTTTAAAACACATACTACAGTATGATATTATTTATACATTTTTAGTGCACATACCTTAGTATGATATTATTTATACATTTTTAGGACACAAACTATAGTATGATATTATTTATACATTTTTAGGACACATACCTTAGTATGATATTATTTATACATTTTTAGGACACATACTGTAGTATGATATTATTTATACATTTTTAGGACACATACTATAGTATGCAATTATTTTTACATTTTTTAGGACACATACTATAGTATGATATTATTTATACATTTTTAGGACACATACTATAGTATGATATTATTTTTACATTTTTTAGACACATACTAAAGAATGATATTATTTATACATTTTTAGGACACATACTATAGTATGATAGTATTTATACATTTTTAGGACACATACCTTAGTATGATATTATTTATACATTTTTAGGACACATACCTTAGTATGATATTATTTATACATTTTTAGGACACATAGTATAGTATGCAATTATTTTTACATTTTTAGGACACATACTACAGTATGATATTATTTATACATTTTTAGGACACATACTATAGTATGATATTATTTTTACATTTTTTAACACATACGAAAGTATGATATTATTTATACATTTTTAGAACACATACTATAGTATGATATTATTTATAAATTTTTAGGACACTTACCTTAGTATGATATTATTTATACACTTTTAGGACACATACTATAGTATGATATTATTTATACATTTTTAGGACACATACTATAGTATGATATTATTTATACATTTTTAGGACACATTCTATAGTAGGATATAATTAATACATTTTTAGGACACACACTATAGAATGATTTTATTTTTACATTTTTTGGACACATACTAAAGTATGATATTATTTATACATTTTTAGGACACATACTATAGTATGATATTATTTATACATTTTAGGACACATACCTTAGTATTATATTATTTATACATTTTTAGGACAAATATTATAGTATGCAATTATTTTTACATTTTTTAGGACACATACTATAGTATGATATTATTTATACATTTTTAGGACACATAGTATAGTTTGATATTATTTTTGCATTTTTTGGACACATACTAAAGTATGATATTATTTATACATTTTTAGGACACATACTACAGTATGATATTATTTATTCATTTTTAGGACACATACCTTAGTATGATATTATTTATATATTTTTAGGACACATACTATAGATTGATATTATTTATACATTTTTAGGACACATACCTTAGTATGATATTATTTATACATTTTTAGGACACATACCTTAGTATGATATTATTTATACATTTTTAGGACACATACTATAGTATGAAATTATTTTTACATTTTTTAGGACACATACTATAGTATGATATAATTTATACATTTTTAGGACACATACTATAGTATGATATTATTTATACATTTTTAGGACACATAGTATAGTATGCAATTATTTTTACATTTTTTAGGACACATACCTTAGTATGATATTATTTATACATTTTTAGGACACATACTGTAGTATGATATTATTTATACATTTTTAGGACACATGCTATAGTATGCAATTATTTTTACATTTTTTAGGACATATACTATAGTAAGATATTATTTATACATTGTTAGGACACATACTATAGTATGATATTATTTTTACATTTTTTGGACACATACTAAAGTATGATATTATTTATACATTTTTAGGACACATTCTATAGTATGATATTATTTATACATTTTTAGGACACATACCTTAGTATGATATCATTTATACATTTTTCGGACACATACCTTAGTAAGATATTATTTATACATTTTTAGGACACATAGTATAGTATGCAATTATTTTTACATTTTTTAGGACACATACTATAGTATGATATTATTTATACATTTTTAGGACACATACTATAGTATGATATTATTTATACATTTTTAGGACACATTCTATAGTAGGATATAATTAATACATTTTTAGGACACACACTATAAAATGATTTTATTTTTACATTTTTTTAACACATACTAAAGTATGATATTATTTATACATTTTTAGAACACATACTATAGTATGATATTATTTATAAATTTTTAGGACACATACCTTAGTATGATATTATTTATACATTTTTAGGACACATACTATAGTATGATATTATTTATACATTTTTAGGACACATACTATAGTATGATATTATTTATACATTTTTAGGACACATTCTATAGTAGGATATAATTAATACATTTTTAGGACACACACTATAGAATGATTTTATTTTTACATTTTTTGGACACATACTAAAGTATGATATTATTTATACATTTTTAGGACACATACTATAGTATGATATTATTTATACATTTTAGGACACATACCTTAGTATTATATTATTTATACATTTTTAGGACAAATATTATAGTATGCAATTATTTTTACATTTTTTAGGACACATACTATAGTATGATATTATTTATACATTTTTAGGACACATAGTATAGTTTGATATTATTTTTGCATTTTTTGGACACATACTACAGTATGATATTATTTATACATTTTTAGGACACATACTACAGTATGATATTATTTATTCATTTTTAGGACACATACCTTAGTATGATATTATTTATATATTTTTAGGACACATACTATAGATTGATATTATTTATACATTTTTAGGACACATACCTTAGTATGATATTATTTATACATTTTTAGGACACATACCTTAGTATGATATTATTTATACATTTTTAGGACACATACTATAGTATGAAATTATTTTTACATTTTTTAGGACACATACTATAGTATGATATAATTTATACATTTTTAGGACACATACTATAGTATGATATTATTTATACATTTTTAGGACACATAGTATAGTATGCAATTATTTTTACATTTTTAGGACACATACCTTAGTATGATATTATTTATACATTTTTAGGACACATACTGTAGTATGATATTATTTATACATTTTTAGGACACATGCTATAGTATGCAATTATTTTTACATTTTTTAGGACATATACTATAGTAAGATATTATTTATACATTGTTAGGACACATACTATAGTATGATATTATTTTTACATTTTTTGGACACATACTAAAGTATGATATTATTTATACATTTTTAGGACACATTCTATAGTATGATATTATTTATACATTTTTAGGACACATACCTTAGTATGATATCATTTATACATTTTTCGGACACATACCTTAGTAAGATATTATTTATACATTTTTAGGACACATAGTATAGTATGCAATTATTTTTACATTTTTTAGGACACATACTATAGTATGATATTATTTATACATTTTTAGGACACATAGTATAGTTTGATATTATTTATACATTTTTAGGACACATACTACATAATGATATTATTTATACAATTTAAGGACACATACCTTAGTATGATATTATTTATACATTTTTAGGAGACATACTTTAGTATGATATTATTTATACATTTTTAGGACACATACCTTAGTATGATATTCTTTATACATTTTTAGGACACATACTGTAGTATGATATTATTTATACATTTTTAGGACACATACTATAGTATGCAATTATTTTTACATTTTTTAGGACAACTACTAAGTATGATATTATTTATACATTTTTAGGACACAAACTATAGTATGATATTATTTTTACATTTTTTGGACACATACTATAGTATGATATTATTTATACATTTTTAGGACACATACTATAGTATGATATTATTTTTACATTTTTGGACACATACTAAAGTATGATATTATTTACACATTTTTAGGACACATACTATAGTATGATATTATTTATAATTTTTTAGGACACATACCTTTGTATGATATTATTTATTCATTTTTAGGACACATACTGTAGTATGATATTATTTATACATTTTTAGGACACATACTATAGTAGGATATAATTTATAAATTTTTAGGACACATACTATAGTATGATATTATTTTTACATTTTTTGGACACATACTAAAGTATGATATTATTTATACATTTTTAGGACACATACTATAGTATGATATTTATACATTTTTAGGACACATACCTTAGTATGATATTATTTATACATTTTTAGGACACATACCTTAGTATTATATTATTTATACATTTTTAGGACAAATACAATAGTATGCAATTATTTTTAAATTTTTTAGGACACATACTGTAGTATGATATTATTTCTACATTTTTAGGACACATACTTTAGTAGGATATAATTTATACATTGTTAGGACACATACTATAGTAGGATATAATTTATACATTTTTAGGACACATACCTTAGTATGATATTATTTATACATTTTTAGGACACATACCTTAGTATTATATTATTTATACATTTATAGGACAAATACTATGGTATGCAATTATTTTTAAATTTTTAAGGACACATACTATAGTATGATATTTTTTATACATTTTTAGGACACATAGTATAGTTTGATATTATTTTTACATTTTTTGGACACATACTAAAGTATGATATTATTTATACATTTTTAGGACACATACTACATAATGATATTATTAATACAATTTAAGGACACATACCTTAGTATGATATTATTTATACATTTTTAGGAGACATACATTAGTATGATATTATTTATACATTTTTAGGACACATACCTTAGTATGATATTCTTTATACATTTTTAGGACACATACTGTAGTATGATATTATTTATACATTTTTAGGACACATACTATAGTATGCAATTATTTTTACATTTTTTAGGACAACTACTATAGTATGATATTATTTATACACTTTTAGGACACAAACTATAGTATGATATTATTTTTACATTTTTGGACACATACTAAAGTATGATATTATTTATACATTTTAGGACACATACTATAGTATGATATTATTTATACATTTTTAGGACACATACCTTAGTATGATATTATTTATACATTTTTAGGACACATACCTTAGTATGATATTATTTATACATTTTTAGGACATATGGTATAGTATGCAATTATTTTTACATTTTTTAGGACACATACTATAGTATGATATTATTTATACATTTTTAGGACACATACTATAGTATGATATTATTTTTACATTTTTTGGACACATACTAAAGTATGATATTATTTACACATTTTTAGGACACATACTATAGTATGATTTTATTTATAAATTTTTACCACAAATACAGTAGTATGATATTATTTATACATTTTTTGGACACATACTAAAGTATGATATTATTTATACATTTTTAGGACACATACTATAGTATGATATTATTTATACATTTTTAGGACACATACCTTAGTATGATATTATTTATATATTTTTAGGACACATACTATAGATTGATATTATTTATACATTTTTAGGACACATACCTTAGTATGATATTATTTATACATTTTTAGGACACATACCTTAGTATGATATTATTTATACATTTTTAGGACACATACTATAGTATGAAATTATTTTTACATTTTTTAGGACACATACTATAGTATGATATAATTTATACATTTTTAGGACACATACTATAGTATGATATTATTTATACATTTTTAGGACACATAGTATAGTATGCAATTATTTTTACATTTTTTAGGACACATACCTTAGTATGATATTATTTATACATTTTTAGGACACATACTGTAGTATGATATTATTTATACATTTTTAGGACACATGCTATAGTATGCAATTATTTTTACATTTTTTAGGACATATACTATAGTAAGATATTATTTATACATTGTTAGGACACATACTATAGTATGATATTATTTTTACATTTTTTGGACACATACTAAAGTATGATATTATTTATACATTTTTAGGACACATTCTATAGTATGATATTATTTATACATTTTTAGGACACATACCTTAGTATGATATCATTTATACATTTTTCGGACACATACCTTAGTAAGATATTATTTATACATTTTTAGGACACATAGTATAGTATGCAATTATTTTTACATTTTTTAGGACACATACTATAGTATGATATTATTTATACATTTTTAGGACACATAGTATAGTTTGATATTATTTATACATTTTTAGGACACATACTACATAATGATATTATTTATACAATTTAAGGACACATACCTTAGTATGATATTATTTATACATTTTTAGGAGACATACTTTAGTATGATATTATTTATACATTTTTAGGACACATACCTTAGTATGATATTCTTTATACATTTTTAGGACACATACTGTAGTATGATATTATTTATACATTTTTAGGACACATACTATAGTATGCAATTATTTTTACATTTTTTAGGACAACTACTATAGTATGATATTATTTATACATTTTTAGGACACAAACTATAGTATGATATTATTTTTACATTTTTTGGACACATACTATAGTATGATATTATTTATACATTTTTAGGACACATACTATAGTATGATATTATTTTTACATTTTTTGGACACATACTAAAGTATGATATTATTTACACATTTTTAGGACACATACTATAGTATGATATTATTTATAATTTTTTAGGACACATACCTTTGTATGATATTATTTATTCATTTTTAGGACACATACTGTAGTATGATATTATTTATACATTTTTAGGACACATACTATAGTAGGATATAATTTATAAATTTTTAGGACACATACTATAGTATGATATTATTTTTACATTTTTTGGACACATACTAAAGTATGATATTATTTATACATTTTTAGGACACATACTATAGTATGATATTTATACATTTTTAGGACACATACCTTAGTATGATATTATTTATACATTTTTAGGACACATACCTTAGTATTATATTATTTATACATTTTTAGGACAAATACAATAGTATGCAATTATTTTTAAATTTGTTAGGACACATACTGTAGTATGATATTATTTCTACATTTTTAGGACACATACTTTAGTAGGATATAATTTATACATTGTTAGGACACATACTATAGTAGGATATAATTTATACATTTTTAGGACACATACTATAGTATGATATTATTTATAAATTTTTAGGACACATACCTTAGTATGATATTATTTATACATTTTTAGGACACATACCTTAGTATTATATTATTTATACATTTATAGGACAAATACTATGGTATGCAATTATTTTTAAATTTTTAAGGACACATACTATAGTATGATATTTTTTATACATTTTTAGGACACATAGTATAGTTTGATATTATTTTTACATTTTTTGGACACATACTAAAGTATGATATTATTTATACATTTTTAGGACACATACTACATAATGATATTATTAATACAATTTAAGGACACATACCTTAGTATGATATTATTTATACATTTTTAGGAGACATACATTAGTATGATATTATTTATACATTTTTAGGACACATACCTTAGTATGATATTCTTTATACATTTTTAGGACACATACTGTAGTATGATATTATTTATACATTTTTAGGACACATACTATAGTATGCAATTATTTTTACATTTTTTAGGACAACTACTATAGTATGATATTATTTATACACTTTTAGGACACAAACTATAGTATGATATTATTTTTACATTTTTGGACACATACTAAAGTATGATATTATTTATACATTTTAGGACACATACTATAGTATGATATTATTTATACATTTTTAGGACACATACCTTAGTATGATATTATTTATACATTTTTAGGACACATACCTTAGTATGATATTATTTATACATTTTTAGGACATATGGTATAGTATGCAATTATTTTTACATTTTTTAGGACACATACTATAGTATGATATTATTTATACATTTTTAGGACACATACTATAGTATGATATTATTTTTACATTTTTTGGACACATACTAAAGTATGATATTATTTACACATTTTTAGGACACATACTATAGTATGATTTTATTTATAAATTTTTACCACAAATACAGTAGTATGATATTATTTATACATTTTTTGGACACATACTAAAGTATGATATTATTTATACATTTTTAGGACACATACTATAGTATGATATTATTTATACATTTTTAGGACACATACCTTAGTATGATATTATTTATATATTTTTAGGACACATACTATAGATTGATATTATTTATACATTTTTAGGACACATACCTTAGTATGATATTATTTATACATTTTTAGGACACATACCTTAGTATGATATTATTTATACATTTTTAGGACACATACTATAGTATGAAATTATTTTTACATTTTTTAGGACACATACTATAGTATGATATAATTTATACATTTTTAGGACACATACTATAGTATGATATTATTTATACATTTTTAGGACACATAGTATAGTATGCAATTATTTTTACATTTTTTAGGACACATACCTTAGTATGATATTATTTATACATTTTTAGGACACATACTGTAGTATGATATTATTTATACATTTTTAGGACACATGCTATAGTATGCAATTATTTTTACATTTTTTAGGACATATACTATAGTAAGATATTATTTATACATTGTTAGGACACATACTATAGTATGATATTATTTTTACATTTTTTGGACACATACTAAAGTATGATATTATTTATACATTTTTAGGACACATTCTATAGTATGATATTATTTATACATTTTTAGGACACATACCTTAGTATGATATCATTTATACATTTTTCGGACACATACCTTAGTAAGATATTATTTATACATTTTTAGGACACATAGTATAGTATGCAATTATTTTTACATTTTTTAGGACACATACTATAGTATGATATTATTTATACATTTTTAGGACACATAGTATAGTTTGATATTATTTATACATTTTTAGGACACATACTACATAATGATATTATTTATACAATTTAAGGACACATACCTTAGTATGATATTATTTATACATTTTTAGGAGACATACTTTAGTATGATATTATTTATACATTTTTAGGACACATACCTTAGTATGATATTCTTTATACATTTTTAGGACACATACTGTAGTATGATATTATTTATACATTTTTAGGACACATACTATAGTATGCAATTATTTTTACATTTTTTAGGACAACTACTATAGTATGATATTATTTATACATTTTTAGGATACAAACTATAGTATGATATTATTTTTACATTTTTTGGACACATACTATAGTATGATATTATTTATACATTTTTAGGACACATACTATAGTATGATATTATTTTTACATTTTTTGGACACATACTAAAGTATGATATTATTTACACATTTTTAGGACACATACTATAGTATGATATTATTTATAATTTTTTAGGACACATACCTTTGTATGATATTATTTATTCATTTTTAGGACACATACTGTAGTATGATATTATTTATTCATTTTTAGGACACATACTGTAGTATGATATTATTTATACATTTTTAGGACACATACTATAGTAGGATATAATTTATAAATTTTTAGGACACATACTATAGTATGATATTATTTTTACATTTTTTGGACACATACTAAAGTATGATATTATTTATACATTTTTAGGACACATACTATAGTATGATATTTATACATTTTTAGGACACATACCTTAGTATGATATTATTTATACATTTTTAGGACACATACCTTAGTATTATATTATTTATACATTTTTAGGACAAATACAATAGTATGCAATTATTTTTAAATTTTTTAGGACACATACTGTAGTATGATATTATTTCTACATTTTTAGGACACATACTTTAGTAGGATATAATTTATACATTGTTAGGACACATACTATAGTAGGATATAATTTATACATTTTTAGGACACATACTATAGTATGATATTATTTATAAATTTTTAGGACACATACCTTAGTATGATATTATTTATACATTTTTAGGACACATACCTTAGTATTATATTATTTATACATTTATAGGACAAATACTATGGTATGCAATTATTTTTAAATTTTTAAGGACACATACTATAGTATGATATTTTTTATACATTTTTAGGACACATAGTATAGTTTGATATTATTTTTACATTTTTTGGACACATACTAAAGTATGATATTATTTATACATTTTTAGGACACATACTACATAATGATATTATTAATACAATTTAAGGACACATACCTTAGTATGATATTATTTATACATTTTTAGGAGACATACATTAGTATGATATTATTTATACATTTTTAGGACACATACCTTAGTATGATATTCTTTATACATTTTTAGGACACATACTGTAGTATGATATTATTTATACATTTTTAGGACACATACTATAGTATGCAATTATTTTTACATTTTTTAGGACAACTACTATAGTATGATATTATTTATACACTTTTAGGACACAAACTATAGTATGATATTATTTTTACATTTTTGGACACATACTAAAGTATGATATTATTTATACATTTTATGACACATACTATAGTATGATATTATTTATACATTTTTAGGACACATACCTTAGTATGATATTATTTATACATTTTTAGGACACATACCTTAGTATGATATTATTTATACATTTTTAGGACATATGGTATAGTATGCAATTATTTTTACATTTTTTAGGACACATACTATAGTATGATATTATTTATACATTTTTAGGACACATACTATAGTATGATATTATTTTTACATTTTTTGGACACATACTAAAGTATGATATTATTTACACATTTTTAGGACACATACTATAGTATGATTTTATTTATAAATTTTTAGGACAAATACAGTAGTATGATATTATTTATACATTTTTTGGACACATACTAAAGTATGATATTATTTATACATTTTTAGGACACATACTATAGTATGATATTATTTATACATTTTTAGGACACATACCTTAGTATGATATTATTTATACATTTTTAGGACACATACCTTAGTATTATATTATTTATACATTTTTAGGACAAATACTATAGTATGCAATTATTTTTACATTTTTTAGGACACATACTATAGTATGATATTATTTATACATTTTTAGGACACATACTATAGTATGATATTATTTTTACATTTTTTGGACACATACTAAAGTATGATATTATTTACACATTTTTAGGACACATACTATAGTATGATTTTATTTATAAATTTTTAGGACACATACCTTTGTATGATATTATTTATCCATTTTTAGGACAAATACAGTAGTATGATATTATTTATACATTTTTTGGACACATACTAAAGTATGATATTATTTATACATTTTTAGGACACATACTATGGTATGATATTATTTATACATTTTTAGGACACATACCTTAGTATGATATTATTTATACATTTTTAGGACACATACCTTAGTATTATATTATTTATACATTTTTAGGACAAATACTATAGTATGAAATTATATTTACATTTTTTAGGACACATACTATAATATGATATTATTTATACATTTTTAGGACACATACCTTAGTATGATATTATTTATAAATTTTTAGGACACATAGTATAGTATGCAATTATTTTTACATTTTTTTAGGACACATATTATAGTATGATATTATTTATACATGTTTAGGACACATACAATAGTATGATATTATTTATACATTTTTAGGACACCTACCTTAGTATGATATTATTTATACATTTTTAGGACACATACCTTAGTATTATATTATTTATACATTTTTAGGACAAATACTATAGTATGAAATAATTTTTAAATTTTTTAGGACACATACTGTAGTATGATATTATTTATACATTTTTAGGACACATAATTTAGTAGGATATAATTTATACATTTTTAGGACACATACTATAGTAGGATATAATTTATACATTTTTAGGACACACACTATAGTATGATATTATTTATACATTTTTAGGACACATACCTTAGTATGATATTATTTATACATTTTTAGGACAAATACCTTAGTATTATATTATTTATACATTTATAGGACAAATACTATGGTGTGCTATTATTTTTACATTTTTTAGGACACATACTATAGTATGATATTTTTTATACATTTTTAGGACACATAGTATAGTTTGATATTATTTTTACATTTTTTGGACACATACTAAAGTATGATATTATTTATACATTTTTAGGACACATACTACATAATGATATTATTTATACATTTTTAGGACACATACCTTAGTATGATATTATTTATACATTTTTAGGAGACATACTATAGTATGATATTATTTATACATTTTTAGGACCCATACGTTAGTATGATATTCTTTATACATTTTTAGGACACATACTGTAGTATGATATTATTTATACATTTTTAGGACACATACTATAGTATGATATTATTTTTACATTTTTTGGACACATACTAAAGTATGATATTATTTATACATTTTTAGGACACATATTATAGTATGATATTATTTATACATTTTTAGGACACATACCTTAGTATGATATTATTTATACATTTTTAGGACACATACCTTAGTATGATTTTATTTATACATTTTTAGGACACATAGTATAGTAATTATTTATTTTTACATTTTTAGGACACATACTATAGTATGATATTATTTATACATTTTTAAGACACATACTATAGTATGATATTATTTATAAATTTTTAGGACACATACCTTTGTATGATATTATTTATCCATTTTTAGGACAAATACAGTAGTATGATATTATTTATACATTTTTAGGACACATACTATAGTAGGATATAATTTATAAATTTTTAGGACACATACTATAGTATGATATTATTTTTACATTTTTTGGACACATACTAAAGTATGATATTATTTATACATTTTTAGGACACATACTATAGTATGATATTATTTATACATTTTTAGGACACATACCTTAGTATGATATTATTTATACATTTTTAGGACACATACCTTAGTATTATATTATTTATACATTTTTAGGACAAATACTATAGTATGAAATAATTTTTAAATTTTTTAGGACACATACTGTAGTATGATATTATTTATACATTTTTAGGACACATAATTTAGTAGGATATAATTTATACATTTTTAGGACACATACTATAGTAGGATATAATTTATACATTTTTAGGACACACACTATAGTATGATATTATTTATACATTTTTAGGACACATACCTTAGTATGATATTATTTATACATTTTTAGGACAAATACCTTAGTATTATATTATTTATACATTTATAGGACAAATACTATGGTGTGCTATTATTTTTACATTTTTTAGGACACATACTATAGAATGATATTTTTTATACATTTTTAGGACACATAGTATAGTTTGATATTATTTTTACATTTTTTGGACACATACTAAAGTATGATATTATTTATACATTTTTAGGACACATACTACATAATGATATTATTTATACATTTTTAGGACACATACCTTAGTATGATATTATTTATACATTTTTAGGAGACATACTATAGTATGATATTATTTATACATTTTTAGGACCCATACGTTAGTATGATATTCTTTATACATTTTTAGGACACATACTGTAGTATGATATTATTTATACATTTTTAGGACACATACTATAGTATGATATTATTTTTACATTTTTTGGACACATACTAAAGTATGATATTATTTATACATTTTTAGGACACATATTATAGTATGATATTATTTATACATTTTTAGGACACATACCTTAGTATGATATTATTTATACATTTTTAGGACACATACCTTAGTATGATTTTATTTATACATTTTTAGGACACATAGTATAGTAATTATTTATTTTTACATTTTTTAGGACACATACTATAGTATGATATTATTTATACATTTTTAAGACACATACTATAGTATGATATTTTTTTACATTTTTTGGACACATACTAAAGTATGATATTATTTACACATTTTTAGGACACATACTATAGTATGATATTATTTATAAATTTTTAGGACACATACCTTTGTATGATATTATTTATCCATTTTTAGGACAAATACAGTAGTATGATATTATTTATACATTTTTAGGACACATACTATAGTAGGATATAATTTATAAATTTTTAGGACACATACTATAGTATGATATTATTTTTACATTTTTTGGACACATACTAAAGTATGATATTATTTATACATTTTTAGGACACATACTATAGTATGATATTATTTATACATTTTTAGGACACATACCTTAGTATGATATTATTTATACATTTTTAGGACACATACCTTAGTATTATATTATTTATACATTTTTAGGACAAATACTATAGTATGAAATTATTTTTAAATTTTTTAGGACACATACTGTAGTATGATATTATTTATACATTTTTAGGACACATACTTTAGTAGGATATAATTTATACATTTTTAGGACACATACTATAGTATAATATTATTTTTACATTTTTGGACACATACTAAAGTATGATATTATTTATACATTTTTAGGACACATACTATAGTATGATAATATTTATACATTTTTAGGACACATACCTTAGTATGATATTATTTATACATTTTTAGGACACATACCTTAGTATTATATTATTTATACATTTTTAGGACAAATACTATAGTATGAAATTATTTTTACATTTTTTAGGACACATACTATAATATGATATTATTTATACATTTTTAGGACACATACCTTAGTATGATATTATTTATACATTTTTAGGACACATAGTGTAGTATGCAATTATTTTTACATTTTTTTAGGACTCATATTATAGTATGATATTATTTATACATTTTTAGGACACATACCTTAGTATGATATTATTTATACATTTTTAGGACACATACCTTAGTATTATATTATTTATACATTTTTAGGACAAATACTATAGTATGAAATAATTTTTAAATTTTTTAGGACACATACTGTAGTATGATATTATTTATACATTTTTAGGACACATAATTTAGTAGGATATAATTTATACATTTTTAGGACACATACTATAGTAGGATATAATTTATACATTTTTAGGACACACACTATAGTATGATATTATTTATACATTTTTAGGACACATACCTTAGTATGATATTATTTATACATTTTTAGGACAAATACCTTAGTATTATATTATTTATACATTTATAGGACAAATACTATGGTGTGCTATTATTTTTACATTTTTTAGGACACATACTATAGAATGATATTTTTTATACATTTTTAGGACACATAGTATAGTTTGATATTATTTTTACATTTTTTGGACACACACTAAAGTATGATATTATTTATACATTTTTAGGACACATACTACATAATGATATTATTTATACATTTTTAGGACACATACCTTAGTATGATATTATTTATACATTTTTAGGAGACATACTATAGTATGATATTATTTATACATTTTTAGGACCCATACGTTAGTATGATATTCTTTATACATTTTTAGGACACATACTGTAGTATGATATTATTTATACATTTTTAGGACACAATCTATAGTATGATATTATTTTTACATTTTTTGGACACATACTAAAGTATGATATTATTTATACATTTTTAGGACACATATTATAGTATGATATTATTTATACATTTTTAGGACACATACCTTAGTATGATATTATTTATACATTTTTAGGACACATACCTTAGTATGATTTTATTTATACATTTTTAGGACACATAGTATAGTAATTATTTATTTTTACATTTTTTAGGACACATACTATAGTATGATATTATTTATACATTTTTAAGACACATACTATAGTATGATATTTTTTTACATTTTTTGGACACATACTAAAGTATGATATTATTTACACATTTTTAGGACACATACTATAGTATGATATTATTTATAAATTTTTAGGACACATACCTTTGTATGATATTATTTATCCATTTTTAGGACAAATACAGTAGTATGATATTATTTATACATTTTTAGGACACATACTATAGTAGGATATAATTTATAAATTTTTAGGACACATACTATAGTATGATATTATTTTTACATTTTTTGGACACATACTAAAGTATGATATTATTTATACATTTTTAGGACACATACTATAGTATGATATTATTTATACATTTTTAGGACACATACCTTAGAATGATATTATTTATACATTTTTAGGACACATACCTTAGTATTATATTATTTATACATTTTTAGGACAAATACTATAGTATGAAATTATTTTTAAATTTTTTAGGACACATACTGTAGTATGATATTATTTATACATTTTTAGGACACATACTTTAGTAGGATATAATTTATACATTTTTAGGACACATACTATAGTATAATATTATTTTTACATTTTTGGACACATACTAAAGTATGATATTATTTATACATTTTTAGGACACATACTATAGTATGATAATATTTATACATTTTTAGGACACATACCTTAGTATGATATTATTTATACATTTTTAGGACACATACCTTAGTATTATATTATTTATACATTTTTAGGACAAATACTATAGTATGAAATTATTTTTACATTTTTTAGGACACATACTATAATATGATATTATTTATACATTTTTAGGACACATACCTTAGTATGATATTATTTATACATTTTTAGGACACATAGTGTAGTATGCAATTATTTTTACATTTTTTTAGGACTCATATTATAGTATGATATTATTTATACATTTTTAGGACACATACTATAGTATGATATTATTTTTACATTTATTGGACACATACTAAAGTATGATATTATTTATACATTTTTAGGACACATACTATAGTATGATATCATTTATAAATTTTTAGGACACATACCTTAGTATGATATTATTTATACATTTTTAGGACACATACCTTAGTATTATATTATTTATACATTTTTAGGACAAATACTATAGTATGCAATTAGTTTTACATTTTTTAGGACACATACTATAGTATGATATTATTTTTACATTTTTTGGACACATACTAAAGTATGATATTATTTATACATTTTTAGGACACATACCTTAGTATGATATTATTTATACATTTTTAGGACACATACTGTAGTATGACATTATTTATACATTTTTAGGACACATACTATAGTATGCAATTATTTTTACATTTTTTAGGACACATACTATAGTATGATATTATTTATAAATTTTGAGGACACATACTATAGAATGATATTATTTTTACATTTTTTTGGACACATACTAAAGTATGATATTATTAATACATTTTTAGGACACATAATATAGTATGATATTATTTATACATTTTTAGGACACATACCTTAGTATGATATTATTTATACATTTTTAGGACACATACTGTAGTATGATATCATTTATACATTTTTAGGACACATACTATAGTATGCAATTATTTTTACATTTTTAGGACACATACTATAGTATTAAATAATTTATACATTTTTAGGACACATACTATAGTATCATATTATTTTTACATTTTTTGGACACATACTAAAGCATGATATTATTTATACATTTTTAGGACACATAATATAGTATGATATTATTTTTACATTTTTTGGACACATTTTACAGTATGATATTATTTGTACATTTTTAGGAGACATACTATAATATGATATTATTTATACATTTTTAGGACACATACCTTAGTATGATATTATTTATACATTTTTAGGACACATAGTATAGTATGCAATTATTTTTACATTTATTGGACACTTACTAAAGTATGATATTATTTATACATTTTTAGGACACATACTATAGTATGATATTATTTATAAATTTTTAGGACACATACCTTATTATGATATTATTTATACATTTTTAGGACACATACTGTAGTATGATATTATTTATACATTTTTAGGACACATACTATTGTAGGATATAATTTATACATTTTTAGGACACATACTATAGTATGATATTATTAATAAATTTTTAGGACACATACCTAAGTATGATATTATTTATACATTTTTAGGACACATACCTTAGTATTATATTATTTATACATTTATAGGACAAATACTATGGTATGCAATTATTTTTAAATTTTTAAGGACACATACTATAGTATGATATTTTTTATACATTTTTAGGACACATAGTATAGTTTGATATTATTTATACAATTTTAGGACACATACTACATAATGATATTATTTATACAATTTAAGGACACATACCTTAGTATGATATTATTTATACATTTTTAGGAGACATACTTTAGTATGATATTATTTATACATTTTTAGGACACATACCTTAGTATGATATTCTTTATACATTTTTAGGACACATACTGTAGTATGATATTATTTATACATTTTTAGGACACATACTATAGTATGCAATTATTTTTACATTTTTTAGGACAACTACTATAGTATGATATTATTTATACATTTTTAGGACACAAACTATAGTATGATATTATTTTTACATTTTTTGGACACATACTATAGTATGATATTATTTATACATTTTTAGGACACATACTATAGTATGATATTATTTTTACATTTTTTGGACACATACTAAAGTATGATATTATTTACACATTTTTAGGATACATACTATAGTATGATATTATTTATAATTTTTTAGGACACATACCTTTGTATGATATTATTTATTCATTTTTAGGACACATACTGTAGTATGATATTATTTATACATTTTTAGGACACATACTATAGTAGGATATAATTTATTAATTTTTAGGACACATACTATAGTATGATATTATTTTTACATTTTTTGGACACATACTAAAGTATTATATTATTTATACATTTTTAGGACACATACTATAGTATGATATTTATACATTTTTAGGACACATACCTTAGTATGATATTATTTATACATTTTTAGGACACATACCTTAGTATTATATTATTTATACATTTTTAGGACAAATACAATAGTATGCAATTATTTTTAAATTTTTTAGGACACATACTGTAGTATGATATTATTTATACATTTTTAGGACACATACTTTAGTAGGATATAATTTATACATTTTTAGGACACATACTATAGTAGGATATAATTTATACATTTTTAGGACACATACTATAGTATGATATTATTTATAAATTTTTAGGACACATACCTTAGTATGATATTATTTATACATTTTTAGGACACATACCTTAGTATTATATTATTTATACATTTATAGGACAAATACTATGGTATGCAATTATTTTTAAATTTTTAAGGACACATACTATAGTATGATATTTTTTATACATTTTTAGGACACATAGTATAGTTTGATATTATTTTTACATTTTTTGGACACATACTAAAGTATGATATTATTTATACATTTTTAGGACACATACTACATAATGATATTATTTATACAATTTAAGGACACATACCTTAGTATGATATTATTTATACATTTTTAGGAGACATACATTAGTATGATATTATTTATACATTTTTAGGACACATACCTTAGTATGATATTCTTTATACATTTTTAGGACACATACTGTAGTATGATATTATTTATACATTTTTAGGACACATACTATAGTATGCAATTATTTTTACATTTTTAGGACAACTACTATAGTATGATATTATTTATACATTTTTAGGACACAAACTATAGTATGATATTATTTTTACATTTTTGGACACATACTAAAGTATGATATTATTTATACATTTTAGGACACATACCTTAGTATGATATTATTTATACATTTTTAGGACACATACTATAGTATGATATTATTTTTACATTTTTTGGACACATACTAAAGTATGATATTATTTATACATTTTTAGGACACATACTATAGTATGATATTATTTATACATTTTTAGGACACATACCTTAGTATGATATTATTTATACATTTTTAGGACACATACCTTAGTATTATATTATTTATACATTTTTAGGACAAATACTATAGTATGAAATTATTTTTACATTTTTAGGACACATACTATAATATGATATTATTTATACATTTTTAGGACACATACCTTAGTATGATATTATTTATAAATTTTTAGGACACATAGTATAGTATGCAATTATTTTTACATTTTTTTAGTACACAAATTATAGTATGATATTATTTATACATTTTTAGGACACATACAATAGTATGATATTATTTTTACATTTATTGGACACATACTAAAGTATGATATTATTTATACATTTTTAGGACACATACTATAGTATGATATTATTTATACATTTTTAGGACACATACCTTAGTATTATATTATTTATACATTTTTAGGACACATACTATAGTATGATATTATTTATAAATTTTTATGACACATACCTTAGTATGATATTATTTATACATTTTTAGGACACATACCTTAGTATTATATTATTTATACATTTTTAGGACAAATACTATAGTATGCAATTAGTTTTACATTTTTTAGGACACATACTATAGTATGATATTATTTTTACATTTTTTGGACACATACTTAAGTATGATATTATTTATACATTTTTAGGACACATACTATAGTATGATATTATTTATACATTTTTAGGATACATACCTTAGTATGATATTATTTATACATTTTTAGGACACATACTGTAGTATGACATTATTTATACATTTTTAGGACACATACTATAGTATGCAATTATTTTTACATTTTTAGGACACATACTATAGTATGATATTATTTATAAATTTTATGGACACATACTATAGTATGATATTATTTTTACATTTTTTGGACACATACTAAAGTATGATATTATTAATACATTTTTAGGACACATAATATAGTATGATATTATTTATACATTTTTAGGACACATACCTTAGTATGATAGTATTTATACATTTTTAGGACACATACCTTAGTATGATATTATTTATACATTTTTAGGACACATACTGTAGTATGATATCATTTATACATTTTTAGGACACATACTATAGTATGCAATTATTTTTACATTTTTAGGACACATACTATAGTATTAAATAATTTATACATTTTTAGGACACATACTATAGTATCATATTATTTTTACATTTTTTGGACACATACTAAAGCATGATATTATTTATACATTTTTAGGACACATAATATAGTATGATATTATTTTTACATTTTTTGGACACATACTACAGTATGATATTATTTGTACATTTTTAGGACACATACTATAATATGATATTATTTATACATTTTTAGGACACATACCTTAGTATGATATTATTTATACATTTTTAGGACACATACTATAGTATGATATTATTTATAAATTTTTAGGACACATACCTTATTATGATATTATTTATACATTTTTAGGACACATACTGTAGTATGATATTATTTATACATTTTTAGGACACATACTATAGTAGGATATAATTTATACATTTTTAGGACACATACTATAGTATGATATTATTAATAAATTTTTAGGACACATACCTTAGTATGATATTATTTATACATTTTTAGGACACATACCTTAGTATTATATTATTTATACATTTATAGGACAAATACTATGGTATGCAATTATTTTTAAATTTTTAAGGACACATACTATAGTATGATATTTTTTATACATTTTTAGGACACATAGTATAGTTTGATATTATTTTTACATTTTTTTGACACATACTAAAGTATGATATTATTTATACATTTTTAGGACACATACTACATAATGATATTATTTATACAATTTAAGGACACATACCTTAGTATGATATTATTTATACATTTTTAGGAGACATACATTAGTATGATATTATTTATACATTTTTAGGACACATACCTTAGTATGATATTCTTTATACATTTTTAGGACACATACTGTAGTATGATATTATTTATACATTTTTAGGACACATACTATAGTATGCAATTATTTTTACATTTTTAGGACAACTACTATAGTATGATATTATTTATACATTTTTAGGACACAAACTATAGTATGATATTATTTTTACATTTTTGGACACATACTAAAGTATGATATTATTTATACATTTTAGGACACATACCTTAGTATGATATTATTTATACATTTTTAGGACACATACTATAGTATGATATTATTTTTACATTTTTTGGACACATACTAAAGTATGATATTATTTATACATTTTTAGGACACATACTATAGTATGATATTATTTATACATTTTTAGGACACATACCTTAGTATGATATTATTTATACATTTTTAGGACACATACCTTAGTATTATATTATTTATACATTTTTAGGACAAATACTATAGTATGAAATTATTTTTACATTTTTAGGACACATACTATAATATGATATTATTTATACATTTTTAGGACACATACCTTAGTATGATATTATTTATAAATTTTTAGGACACATAGTATAGTATGCAATTATTTTTACATTTTTTTAGTACACAAATTATAGTATGATATTATTTATACATTTTTAGGACACATACAATAGTATGATATTATTTTTACATTTATTGGACACATACTAAAGTATGATATTATTTATACATTTTTAGGACACATACTATAGTATGATATTATTTATACATTTTTAGGACACATACCTTAGTATTATATTATTTATACATTTTTAGGACACATACTATAGTATGATATTATTTATAAATTTTTATGACACATACCTTAGTATGATATTATTTATACATTTTTAGGACACATACCTTAGTATTATATTATTTATACATTTTTAGGACAAATACTATAGTATGCAATTAGTTTTACATTTTTTAGGACACATACTATAGTATGATATTATTTTTACATTTTTTGGACACATACTTAAGTATGATATTATTTATACATTTTTAGGACACATACTATAGTATGATATTATTTATACATTTTTAGGATACATACCTTAGTATGATATTATTTATACATTTTTAGGACACATACTGTAGTATGACATTATTTATACATTTTTAGGACACATACTATAGTATGCAATTATTTTTACATTTTTAGGACACATACTATAGTATGATATTATTTATAAATTTTATGGACACATACTATAGTATGATATTATTTTTACATTTTTTGGACACATACTAAAGTATGATATTATTAATACATTTTTAGGACACATAATATAGTATGATATTATTTATACATTTTTAGGACACATACCTTAGTATGATAGTATTTATACATTTTTAGGACACATACCTTAGTATGATATTATTTATACATTTTTAGGACACATACTGTAGTATGATATCATTTATACATTTTTAGGACACATACTATAGTATGCAATTATTTTTACATTTTTAGGACACATACTATAGTATTAAATAATTTATACATTTTTAGGACACATACTATAGTATCATATTATTTTTACATTTTTTGGACACATACTAAAGCATGATATTATTTATACATTTTTAGGACACATAATATAGTATGATATTATTTTTACATTTTTTGGACACATATTACAGTATGATATTATTTGTACATTTTTAGGACACATACTATAATATGATATTATTTATACATTTTTAGGACACATACCTTAGTATGATATTATTTATACATTTTTAGGACACATACTATAGTATGATATTATTTATAAATTTTTAGGACACATACCTTATTATGATATTATTTATACATTTTTAGGACACATACTGTAGTATGATATTATTTATACATTTTTAGGACACATACTATAGTAGGATATAATTTATACATTTTTAGGACACATACTATAGTATGATATTATTAATAAATTTTTAGGACACATACCTTAGTATGATATTATTTATACATTTTTAGGACACATACCTTAGTATTATATTATTTATACATTTATAGGACAAATACTATGGTATGCAATTATTTTTAAATTTTTAAGGACACATACTATAGTATGATATTTTTTATACATTTTTAGGACACATAGTATAGTTTGATATTATTTTTACATTTTTTGGACACATACTAAAGTATGATATTATTTATACATTTTTAGGACACATACTACATAATGATATTATTTATACAATTTAAGGACACATACCTTAGTATGATATTATTTATACATTTTTAGGAGACATACTTTAGTATGATATTATTTATACATTTTTAGGACACATACCTTAGTATGATATTCTTTATACATTTTTAGGACACATACTGTAGTATGATATTATTTATACATTTTTAGGACACATACTATAGTATGCAATTATTTTTACATTTTTTAGGACAACTACTATAGTATGATATTATTTATACATTTTTAGGACACAAACTATAGTATGATATTATTTTTACATTTTTTGGACACATACTAAAGTATGATATTATTTATATATTTTAGGACACAAACTATAGTATGATATTATTTATACATTTTTAGGACACATACCTTAGTATGATATTATTTATACATTTTTAGGACACATACCTTAGTATGATATTATTTATACATTTTTAGGACACATGGTATAGTATGCAATTATTTTTACATTTTTTAGGACACATACTATAGTATGATATTATTTATACATTTTTAGGACACATACTATAGTATGATATTATTTTTACATTTTTTGGACACATACTAAAGTATGATATTATTTACACATTTTTAGGACACATACTATAGTATGATATTATTTATAATTTTTTAGGACACACACCTTTGTATGATATTATTTATTCATTTTTAGGACACATACTGTAGTATGATATTATTTATACATTTTTAGGACACATACTATAGTAGGATATAATTTATAAAATTTTAGGACACATACTATAGTATGATATTATTTTTACATTTTTTGGACACATACTAAAGTATGATATTATTTATACATTTTTAGGACACATACTATAGTATGATATTTATACATTTTTAGGACACATACCTTAGTATGATATTATTTATACATTTTTAGGACACATACCTTAGCATTATATTATTTATACATTTTTAGGACAAATACAATAGTATGCAATTATTTTTAAATTTTTTAGGACACATACTGTAGTATGATATTATTTATACATTTTTAGGACACATACTTTAGTAGGATATAATTTATACATTTTTAGGACACATACTATAGTAGGATATAATTTATTCATTTTTAGGAATCATACTATAGTATGATATTATTTATAAATTTTTAGGACACATACCTTAGTATGATATTATTTATACATTTTTAGGACACATACCTTAGTATTATATTATTTATACATTTATAGGACAAATACTATGGTATGCAATTATTTTTACATTTTTTAGGACACATACTATAGTATGATATTTTTTATACATTTTTAGGACACATAGTATAGTTTGTTATTATTTTTACATTTTTTGGACACATACTAAAGTATGATATTATTTATACATTTTTAGGACACATACTACATAATGATATTATTTATACATTTTTAGGACACATACCTTAGTATGATATTATTTATACATTTTTAGGAGACATACTATAGTA